>NW_010973072.1:1442691-1543928 GCF_000737465.1 Haliaeetus leucocephalus
CCGGTGCCGCCGCTCGTGGCGCCGCCTTCCCGCGCGCTGTGGGCGGGCGGCGTGTGGCGTTTCTCGCTGCTGCGGCGTCTCGACGCTGCTCGTGGCTTCCAAACGGAGGCGGCTCGTGGGGGTTGTGTGGCAAACCCCGAGGAGACAAAAGGTAACGGGCCGTGCCCTTGGGCGCTGGAGCTTTTCCAGTCAGCTTTCCCGGATTTCCAGAGCAGCCCCAGGGGCAGAGGAGGCCGGGGCACAGGGAGGTGGCTGAAATTCATTAAACTCCTGAAAGTTTCAAGAGATGCGTGCTTCCTTGGAGCTTGGAGCCATAGTTCATCGTTAATGGAGTTACCGGGTTAAGTTCATCGCAACGTTTGACCTCCCGTTTAGGAGCCTGATGATGTGTGAAAGCCTTGCTGCCAAAGAGGAGCGATGGTGACGCAATTTTAGGGGCTAATGATTCTGCTGACCTAATGTCCTCATACAGCTGCTTTCTATTACTGTCGCTTAACTGGGACATGGTAGACTCAAGGGACTGACTTTCTGTAATGAGCTAGCTGTGCAATTATGGCAGCTACTGTGGACACTGGAGCTGAATCTATCTCATTTTTGCTTCATCATCTATTTTTATTTTATTCTGGCATAATGTGGACATTCCAAAAAATTTGAGTTTATTGCTCCTGGATGAAATGAATAGTGCTAATAGTGCTGCTGGGCTGTTGTGAGGCAGGGGCGGTAAGGGAATTGTTTCAGAGCTAGCTTTTTGTACTGTCCTTTTGCCTCAGTACTCTGTAGCCTTACAAAATTACTGACACGTGACAAAAAAAATCACCAGAGATCTTTGTGTTTATGCTTATATTCTAGTTAATTTCCTTTTTGCTAAGTTAAGAAAGTAAGCAGGGAGCATTAATGTAATTTTTCCCAGAATCCATGGAAAAGCTGTAGTGGCTCAACGGTTTACTTGAAAATGCTTTATTTACCTTGAATCTCAGATGTAGTTTATTGCAGTTACGCTCTGGGTTTTTCAAAACTTCTGCTAAGTACAAAAGCCTAGTTTTGGTTAACTTACAGAAATTGCAAGATTATCATAGGTTATCATGCGGCAGTATATGTGGAAATTTTGCTGAAGTTATGGATAAAGTAGGCTTAGGGTTACTTTTAAAAGGACAGATAACAAAGTCCATACATTTTTACTACACACAAAAACTTGGTACTTGTTATGGTCAACTTGTTACGCACTGACATTTTCTCTCATTATAAGAGTAGTGGGATTTATTCCCAACGTTAAAGAGGACCTGTTTGGCAAGTTCTGTCTAGTGCAGGTTTCTTTGTAAAAGTGAGTTCAAATTTCAAAGAGAAAACCATCTAATTTTAAAACTGCTTTGTTACAGACACGCAAATCTACAGCATATCTCACAAAGAACATTGTATATGTTAGTTAAAACAAATGTTTAGGGGCTTGTTTTCCATTTACTTACTTATTTGGCAGGGTTTACTCAAGATTGCCCTACAGAAGTTAAAAAAAAAAAAAACAAAAAGACATGACTGGGACATGATAATTCACATGAAGTTTTGCATACTGATTTATATAGCAATTTTAGCTGAAAGATCTTAAACAGCCAATATTAACTGAGCATCACAAATACTATTATGAAGTACTTAAGGGCAGATGTAATTTTCACCAGCTGCTAAAATCATTGCCTGTATACTTGCTGAGTTTCCATAAATTTGGAATAATCTAACACCGTTGTCCATAGCAGTAAACTGAGCAAAATTTAATTAAAGATACATATCTATGAAATACGAGTCTTGATTCTACCTGTTCTCTATTCAGCATATTCCACCCATGTATGTCTTTAATATATTAGATTTTTTTAATGGGCAGTCATGTGTGACAGCCGTAGATAGAATATTATGTTTAGCGTTTTGGAAGACCCAGAGAGCTGGCCCTGCAGTATATTCAAGTAACTTCTCAAATGCGCTTTCAGGAGCAAGTGCTGAAGAAGAGCGTTTAGCTCACACGGTTGCTGTGGGTCTGAGGACTTTGCTAGTTTTAAGTCAAGTGAGTTCCCTGCCCAGTTTGGTGTATACCCACACAACTGCTTATTTAAGGACAATAATTATTTGGGGATAATTATGGAGTCATAGGAAAAATGGCCAAGGGCAGGAGGAGAACGGGATAGCTACTTGCCGCAGCAGAGCTGCTTTACGGTAGCCATGAACTGACTGGCTTCAGTGCTGAGCAGTTCATTTCAGCACCAATCCTAGCTTTAGGCAAAACCTGAGGGCACTAATGAGCTTTAGTTGCTCTGAGCAGCCTCACTCGCCCATGGCCCGTCAGCCATAGTTGAGTTTATGAGGTTCATGTACTTCTGTGTATGTATGTGTGCATGAGCATAAATTTCATTAGCTGGCCTAATCTACAGATTACTTTTAAAATTAAACTTCAGCTTTTAAAATTATAGTTGTTTGTTTTCATTGCCCAGGTAACAGTCCATGTTGAGACTACACCAAAATTTATCTTTTCCAGAGAGTCTGAATTTGGCCAGCTTGCCTATTCACTGTTGTCAAGGGAGGAGTTGCTATACGTAGACCTCTTAAAGCCTTTACAGCCAGTTTTAAAAAAATATCCAAGACTTTGGTGCTATCTCTTGCTGGTATCTCTTGCGTGCATATTTTTTGAGAGATTCAAATGTGTTAAAAGAACAATTTAGATTTATAGCTCTATGTATCATGATTACTTTGCTACATACTAGATACATTAGAATTTCACATTTCATAGGCATAGTGCTTTAGGAAGTAAAGTATCACAATATGGTTTTGCTTATTTTTTTTTTAATCTCCTCAACACTGAAAGTGTCAGACATTACACTGTGATGTTACTAAAGGGGTAGGCCTGTTGGTTGGTTTGGGTTTTTTTCTTTTTTTTTTTTTTTTCCTGTTCCACTGCTGTTGTCTATCACAGTGAACCAATGATATTGTAGGTAATTGTTCACATAATAGAGTGCAGAGGTAGTGAAGAATACTCAGCATAAGGGTGGTTTCTTTGCACACCTGTCACAAAATAGCTCCAACAGCTCAAATTCTGTTCAGTGGTATGGACTGTGAATCTCAATCAGAAATATGTTCTGAATCCTGAGGAACCAGACTAGGGACTGCTCCAGCCAAATGAAGAAGGGGAAAAACCCATAGACAATCAATCTTACATCTGTCCCAACCCACAGGTGAATTCAGAAATTAATAAAAGGTTGCAGCACAGTGATTATCAAACTGTAATTTTTAAAACTGCCCAAGCTCAGTGAGACAAACCTTTAAGAGTAGTATTTCACAATTGTTTAGATAAATGCCAAGCCATTCACAAAACCTTGTCAAATTTCTGCCCTTGATCTCCTTGTCAGTGCAAATCTTAGTTAGTTATCTTGCAGGTGTGTTTACTGCAGTAGTTTCAGGACTACTTAGGCAGTGGAGGTGTTGGTGAACAGTGAGAGAGAGCGACAGTCTCTTCCAGAATTGTTTGTTGGTCAGGTATTTTATGCCTAAGAAATTAAACTCTGCCTCTAAAAAGAAACGTAACTTGACTCACTGTCTCCTACTTTTCTAACTCTCATGGCAGAGTTTGAGTGAAACATGACCTGCATGTTCAGCCATATGTTCCACTCATTGCTACACAAAAGTTCAGTCATACTGTATGACATGAATGCTACTCATGTTTGTCTTCTAACAGCCCTGCAAAAACATGAGAGGTGGCTTACATACATCAAAAGCTGTATTCTAATAAAATTATTTTCTAGAATATCTGTTTGTTGAAGGAAACAGCTCTCATGTCACTTTATTAATATCAGTGATGGAAGAAAAAGAAATAAAACCGATTCTTCCTTGTCATTGACAATTCCAATCTTGTTAATTTTTTTCTTTTAGGTTTATATATTTTCTTCATTCTCAAAATCCTCTTTGCCTAATATTCTAAAAGAATTTCTAAAGCCCAAAGTACAGGAGATGGTTTTCTTAGGCTTATTGTCAATGTTTATTTGTAGCATTTTAATCCTTCTTTGGAAATAGATGGTGTTCACAGTGAAGTGCAGGAAAGATGCTCATTCAACTAAAGGACCTTTGGTTGCAGCTCTTTCAATGCGTGTTCTTGTAACATAGCACATACGTGTGCCTTATGTGAGTTTGAAACAAGATGAGCTAAACGTGAGCAGACAGTGAAGGACTTCCATGCATTTTCTTCCCTATACTAGGACTGAAATAACCCTTCTCTCATTCCATAAGAACCTAGGAAGGTGGAAATATATCAAAGGTGAAAAGTGTGGTTTTTAAAATGTATAGGATTCAGGTTGATGTGAGAAGCTGAAAAAATTAAGAAAATATCTTCTCTAGAAAAATGAGTAACGCAGAAAAAGGGCTTCACATGTTAATGAGATGAGACAGTTTGGTGAAATGGTTACTGACTTTCAGGCAAGTGATACATGAAAATCCTGGCTCATAATGTGTCCCTTTCATTTTTTTCCTGCTTTTTTTATCTTTGAGCTTTTACACAGGAAATTTCATGTATATTTAATACAAAAATTACATTAAATGAGCTTTCCAGTTTCATGTTCCAGGAGCTTTCTTCATTCAAGAAGGTTTCCTTTATTTCTTTGTGTTAAGGTGCTGGCTTGAGATACATAACAAATGGCAACTCTTTGGATACTGTTTTAGAATGGCAAATACTGTCCTTTTAATTAATTCTGGAGAGTAGGAACTACATCTGCATGCACCTAAAGATAAGACCTTTCTAAATGCTAAAACCAGTAAGCATAGTTTGAAAGACCGTTTACTGTATTTGCAGCGTTACCACCATATCTACATTTTTGTCAGTATTCATGGGATTCCTTATGTAGAATGGGAAGTTCTAAATTGAGTGCAACTTTCATGAGTAGCAAAAAAGCCATTCTTAAGGATGTTTTCTGTCAGTCATGTATAGCTTCTAGCACAAGAAAAATATGTTGCAGCTTCCCTGAGAAAGTGACATAAAACCATTGGGTTTTTTTATGTCACAGAGGGATTATTGTGAGCAAGACAGGAATTCCTCACCCAAGCTGTGATTTCTCTTGATGAAATTGCTGCTGTCTTAACTAGTACATAAAATGTCAGGGGTACAGCAAGAGACAGTAAACGAACGTCGTACTTCATACGAATCATCGGTAAGAACAATAGGCTATTGCAGGTAGGATGATCTACAAAGGAAACCACCAGCTTTATAAAGCAAGTTCAACTAGTTGTGACAGGCACATTGTCTACACTCCAGTTCTCGATCCCTGCTCCTCCCCTTGGCTTGTCCCCACTCCCCCCCTTCTGTAACAATTAGCTTATTATCGAGACATAATTATAGGTACTTCCTTACCCAGGATTGCCCAGGATGGGGATGAATAAATTGGTTTTGTGTCTCGGGTGACTTGGCTGCAGATCTCAGTGGGTGCTCTGCTTAAGGAGCTTGAAATCTGGCAATACCTTCTCAGAGGATTTAATTGAGCAATCACACTGTGACATACAGACATTTTTTTGCAAAAGCCTACAGCAAAGAATGACTTCCGAACTGCTATTCTTTGTCATATGCATTATACTACTCTTGTGTCTTTATTCACTGACTTCTCAAACATGACAGAAGATAGAGCTGCTGGTCTAGAAATTATAAGTTTCAGGAACTGGGGGAGGGGGCTAGGGGTGAAGGGGAGGAAGAAATCAGTCATACAAATAGAATGGTAGTTCACTACATTAAGATACCTAAACTTAAATAAAAAGCTCTGTTAAAACTTTTAGATAATTGTCAGGTCTTCACAGACTAACAGTAGTCAGTTCATTAATTTAATGAGTGTTATTTGACCTCTAATATTGAATTAATGTGTTTTACTGTTTATTAATTAAACATTAGCTTGAGGAATGTCATTATTTTAAATAGTAACACTCCATCTCTGTCTCCATTTATATAGTGATGAGTATACTGTTAAAGATCATAGTCCCTCTGGTATGAGGATTATTTTACAGAGTTTTCTGAAATATCTCTGGATATGTTCATATCCCTGTGTCTAGCCTGGATACAGTACAGTTTTCTCAGCTGTTTAGCTAGGGCTGGTGAAGTACTTCACTAATATAACTCTGGTAACCTGCCCTGCTGAACAGGTGTCAGCATGGTACTGCATTGCTGAAAATAATGCTTTTCTTAGCAGCGTGACTGTATTGAGTTATTTGTCATTTCATTTGATAATTTTTCATTAATATGCTTGGCATAAGAATGTGCTAATGAA
The DNA here is from genome assembly GCF_000737465.1 of Haliaeetus leucocephalus. Classification (NCBI taxonomy): domain Eukaryota; kingdom Metazoa; phylum Chordata; class Aves; order Accipitriformes; family Accipitridae; genus Haliaeetus; species Haliaeetus leucocephalus. The sequence goes on from NW_010973072.1 coordinate 1,448,964, forward strand.
ATTTGATAAAAATGTAAAGCTGGGAGGAATTGCTAATATAGAAGAGCCTGGTATGTTATCCAGGAAGAGATGGATGGTCTAGCAGATTGAAATAAAAGAAGTGAATTAATGTTAGTAATACCAAGTAAAAGGTCATGCTTCTAGGAACTAATGCAAATTCAACTGCTGAACAGGGATTTATCAGACAGTAACTTGGAGAAGAAGAATATGGGCATAGTATGTCCAGTGGTCCAGTTGACCGCTGGATGACTATAAAGCAACAGGAAGATATAGCTGTATAAAAGAGAAATACAGTCTTTGGACATATAAGGTGATTTATTAAAATAGAAGAGTATTTAATTATATTTCAAGGCATTAGCGAGTCCTTGGTTGGAATAGTCACATTGTTCAGTTATATTCACATTACTTAGTTGATAGAGATAGGCATCTCTGGAAGATGGTTTAGAGCAGGACTTATGAGAGCTTCAGGAAACGCCACTCCAAATTCAGGTGTTTTAAGTTAAGCTAGGTTTTGGGTATATCCTCTACAGTATATGTTTTTAGTCATTTGCCTCCAAGATGGATGTATTTAAATTGTGGTAAGTGGAGTGTAACCCTAATCAGTAGAAAGACCTTCTTGTGAGGGGACGCTAACAGAGTGACATGTTAAGCCTAATGGAATGCTAGCAGAGAATAGATACAATTTTACGTAAGGTTTGTGTTGGAAAGGAGAAATAACTACTAACGCTAAAGAATCATGAAGAAGAGGAATAAGAAAGAAAAAAAAGGTGATAGGTTGTTAGTAAATAAATGGAATTTAAATGGGGTAAGTTCTGCTTGTGTGAGAGAAATTCTTGAACAGCTTTCAAAAATCCTATTAGTGACAAAAGATACACATTTCAAATGGAGCTGAATCTGTTTTTGAATCAGGGTAAATTAAATAACTGTTTGTGATTGCAGGTACCTTGTTGTGATGTGACAGGAGTTCATTTCCATTCCTAAATTCCTTTGAAATCATGTTTTGATGAATCCACAGATGTCTTCCATTGAATAGCAGCTCTGCACACAAATTTTCTTTTTTGCTATACAGGCTGAGCTCCATTCAATAAACTCTGTGCTTTCCTTCCCCTCCCCTCCAACTGAGTCATGGTTGGTCACTACCTCTCCTGCTCCTAAAAGCTGGGGAGAATTGGTGATGTCCTTTAAAAGTGATTATTAACAACAATATAAAGAAAGATCTATTCTCATGACAGAATTATAGCTAGGTGTCAGTCTTAAATTTGTGAGGAGACTATTAAAGGTTTTTCAACCTAATAAAGTTGCAAACACAATTTAATGGCTTTCATGGTCTAATAATAGCTTATTAACTTTGTGTGTGCTATTTGACCTATAATATTAAGGTATATCTGTGTCTATTTAAAGTGTTTGAGTAAAAGGTACTTTAATATAAACGACAATGATATCTGTATTGCTTGAACTGAATTTTGTGCAAGTTTGTGATAGAAGTTGATTTAGTTATGGTTTGGTGTCTAAAGCTAGAGAGATACAAAGTTCAATTTAATTCCTTGGCTGACAGAGAGAAATAGTTGCTGCAGTTCCATGGCTGTTTGGGAGAGAAGTACGTTTGTGCTAAGTACAGCCTTGGTTGCTCTAAGTCAGAACTGGAGCAGCGCCCGGCCTCTTCCCACTGGGGCCCCTGCAGCTCCCTTGCTGCCAGAACCCAGAGACCTGCACCCGATACAGTATGTCACTAGTGAGAAGAAGCTGGCAAGTCTTTCTTTGTCACACTTTACGTGGAATGTGTCCTTCAAACTCGCTGTTGCTTCTAGCACCATGAAGCTAAGCCGGCTTGTTTTCAAAGTGTATCCTAGTAATTGTCTTGATGTGTTAGAATGGCTTATAGTTGTATTACTCATCATTTCCATTCAGAAAAAAATTAAAAATTAGTAAAAATAGAAAAATATTTTTCCAGTTCTGTTTTGGTATGTTTCCTGATTTTTTTACCCAGTATTCCTGAATATTACTGTACTCTTAATTTATACCTGGTTTTTCCTTCTGATGTGCATGAAAGGTGAATAGTCTCCTCACAGCGTGAAAGACAGTTCTTTTCAGTTCCATTCCCTCAAGCCATAACAGCCAATTGATGTCAGTTACCTCAAAAGCAAATTAATCCCACTCCTGTTTTGTTGAATCAATACTAATGCATTTTTCCTGTAATTTTCAGGTTTTGACAACGCTGGCTGCCAGCAAAGCTGAGGTAAGAAATCCTGTCTTATACTGGTGGAATGTTAAATAGCTGTCTGCGCTTTTGATAGTGGGGCTAGCTTTCTTACAGTTTTGGGGTGAAAATTTAAGAGACTTCAGTATGGCACTTGTGCTGCTTCTAGTGTTCAGCAAGCCAATCTTTGGAGTTCTTGTCTTGTTATAACATATAATATATGTTTAAGCTGATAAAGTCCTCCTAGGGAAGTTTTACCATTTTGTAGGTCTTTCTGAAGATTTCCATGGCATTGAAACCACATAGTTCAGAGCTTTGTTAAGCATGTGTTATAATTTTCCATCACCAGAAGGTGGCTATCTGACCTTTTCCCTATGCCCTTCAATTTTTCTACTTTGCTTCACAGCAAAGAAGGTATTGTATCTGCTCCAGAGTCGGTTCTGGTGGTTGGCATACATTCCCTCTGAGTCCATATCTAGCTTGCCTCACTTACCTGGTACCACATGACATAAGCTGTGTGAACAGACTGGGACGTGAGAGGGAAGTTTAGTTTTATGACAGAATGCCACTAGCTGAATTCTTGTTAAATTCTGGAATGACATTAACTGTATTGTATGTTGCCTGCATTGGGTACTTGACGTTGCTATAATTTAGGTTGATCATTTTGGATTTGCATTTTTTTTTGTCAGCTTTTCTATTCATGTGTGAGTACTTTACATGGTCTTAATGGGTCTAAACTATTCTTAGAGGTGAAAATATTATGATTATTGGAGTATATTTTGAATAACTGATTGCTAAAGTGAAAATAGCAGTCCTTTGTGACCACTAACATGTGTTATACTGCATTTGTCTCTTGAACATTGCTGTTGAATAAGTCACTGCACTTTTAATAACTGACAGATATTTTTATTCAGTGCACAGTTACTGACTCATTTAAATATAATGTCAATTGGACGCTCAGAGCGTTTCTATATGAAACAGGTCTCAGACTCACAGTAGGGAATTTGTGATGTACTCCAAAGCTAATGTTTAACTATGACAAAATGTCTAGGTGACTCTAACTGCTGTAGTCAGATAAATTTTTAATACGAACCTTTGGTAAATTAAATTGCATTATTAAAGAGAATAGATAAACTGTGCAAGTGACTTTAAAGAACAAGGACACAAGTTCACTTGCATACTGTAAAAGAATGACATAATTCATTTTTATTTAGATTAAGACTGTAGTATTAGCGTTCAGTCTTGCTGGTCTGATTCAATTGCATACTTGGCTTGTCTCAGAGAATTTTGGGAGTAGGATTTATATCTGGTTTTTCATTGTTGCACTATTTAAAATGCCTATTGCTCTTATATCAATAAAGTCCACTAATAAATAGTATTTTCAGTTCCTTTTTTTGTAATGGTTTTTTTGGGGGCTTAGATTTGTCACTGTACAGTTTCTACTATCAATTTTTCTCCCTTATGAAGTCTGTTTTCTCATTTATTTTTAAAATGTTCCCATATACTTTTTTCTTTTGTGTGTGTAGAATTCTAGAAATATTACAAGTTTCTGAGCTGGTCAGTTGTGTTGCTTTGTTAGTACTGTCACCATTTGAAAACCTTAAGAGAGTTAACACATTTGGTTGTTCTTTAAAAAAGCTTTTCAGCTGGCCTTTGTGCTTCAGCCTATGGACCAGCTGACTTAGTAGGCACAAATCTATATGTAAGAGGTTATTGTTAGATGCTGTTTCTCCCATTCATGAAAATACTCAGAAGAAATGCCCAAGTTCCCCAATACAAGGAAAATCCTAACTGAAGGTGAAGGATAATTAAGTGCTTTCCTGAATCAGGACAGTAGTGTTGTTTGTAAATAGTCTTACTGAATTCAGTGGAATAACTCACAAGAATAACAACTAGAAAGAATAAAAAGCATGCAGAACTGGTTGCTGAGTTTTTGAATTAGAGACAATTTTCAACTTGAGGGAACTGACTTCTTTGACATGATGGCAAACTTCCCAAGATTTCTTCCAGGGACCTACATAGCACACTCTATATTAGGCATAACAGTTTGGGTGTATTTTGAGGCTAACATGCGTTAAATAACTGTGTGGATGACATAGAAAACATTTCCTCATGTTTGAGAATAGTGGTACATGAGTGATCTCATGTTTTGACTGATTTTTTTTTTTTTTTTTTTTTTTTTGACTCTTTGGTCTTCCTGAACAGTTCTGAGAAAGGTACAAGCCAAAATAGCCTTGTTCTGGCTTACCTTTGCATCGTGTCTTAACTCATCTGGGCTCCTCAGTTCTTTGCTACCATATAGTGCTTGTGTCACAAGATCTCTAGTCTGCTTTTGGAAAAAAAAAAAAGTACATATGTTTGCTTTCTAAAATCTTTTATAAGAACTGCTCTTTGGTTTTTTCTTGATCCAAGTAGTTTGAAATCTGATTATTCCTCTTCTTTTTAGTTGACATAGCTGTGTTCCCTTCCTGAATTTTGTATGAAGTCTGAATGAAAACTTAGCATGTTTGTATTACTATTGAATGTTTTAGGAAGATACAAACAAGAGTGTGTTTTTTTTCCAAACACTGGTTGCCAGATGCGAACTGTAGAGAAACAAGTACATCTAGAGGAAGCTGTCAAGTAATCCAAAGACCTTTCTTCTATCTTTTAACACAAAGGGGCAATAAATAGTGACAGAGTCAAAGCTGTAGGCAGCAAAGCCTTCCATGAATAATTGCCGAATCTGCCTACACTGTGTCTTTTAGTGTCATGGTCTTGTAAATATGCAAATTAGAAGCATCTTAAAAAAGAGTAACTCGTACATAGGTAGTCAAATATGAAGATTTTTACAACAAATTACTCTGGTCTCTTGCACAATAAAACACATAACGGATCATGTTAATGTCATTACAAAATGGGCCTGAGAACAGTCTCAAATACAGCTATACACTGTATAAACTGCCATAACATACACAATACTTTATAATAAAATTTTCATGTAATTCACTGAAACAACATAGTTTGAGGAATGACTTTTTCCAGGTCTGCTTACTTTATCTAATAGAGGTATATGGCAGTTGAGTCCTTTTATTGCTTTTCTGAACATGCATTTGTCCCCTTCAAAAGACATCTCATTCAGTAAACTATGTGACTCGTTCCAGAGTGTCCTTCTTTCTAAGTGGCTGTTAGTATAAATAATCTTTATGTTGAGGAAAGTATAATTTCTTTTACTCTTTTTGAAACAAAAGTTGTTACCAAAATAGAGAACAGAAAGCTGCTTATAATTCCTGTTTTCCTCCCCAACTTTTGAATAAATGATAGTGAAGTTCAAGGCCACCTTCCTGTGAGAAGTTAGAGGTCATGCATGATGGAAATACAAGTTTAGTGTAACTGTGTGTAAGCTCTCTGCCTGCTTTTATGTGAAGAATGTCAAGGCAGACTTTTTTTACTCTCCTAAAGAAAAGGCTGTCAATATGTCTCAATAAAACTGGAAATCAAAATCAGCTCAAAGCCAAGGAGGTTATTAAATCAGAGTTTAAGGAAAACCTCAGAATAGTAGGCAGAATATGGCTGTAACGATAACAAAACTGGACCTGATTTATACTGCAATCCATAAGGTCCTTGTTGATCAGAAATGTCATTGTTAAGCCCCCCCACTTCCCTTACATGGAAGGGATAGGTCAGACCTGGTGAGCGGCATGTTTCTGAAAAGACCAATAAATGTATTACACTGGAGTCACCCTTTTGCTGCTCTGTGCTTGGGGTGGAGAGTGGAGAAAAATCCTGTGACAGGACTGACAATTGTTTCATTTATTTTTTGTTCATAAAATGTTTATGAAAAATATGTATGCTTGTGTTGCTCTGGAAATATGTTTGCATGAATGATGTGAGAGATGCATATGCAAGGTGTCTTAAGCCGATATGGTCTGAAAGCCATTCAGCGCATTTGTACTTGCTGATATTATTGTCTGTTTGCATTACACTAATGCCTAGAGGCCCCAGTTGGAATCATAGTCTTTCAGGTTTTGTACGGGCATGCATTACACAGTATTTCGAAGGTCTTATGCACTTACGTAGATAATACATAAAATGGCTAGAGCAAAATGAAGAAAGCTGTGTAGCAGGTCAGTAGCAGAACCACGGGGTTTCATTTCCGGTAGGACCATACTATCTGTTTTTCCAACTTTTAATGCAGAAGTGAACTAACTCATTTTTGAAAAGGAGACAGTAAAAGACTGTGTGTAAACACTTAGCAGAACTTTCTAAGAAAATATGCATCTACCAATATTGTTCTACTATTATTGTTTCGATAGTTTGCAGTGCATTCTGTTCCTAGTAGGCTTACAATTCTTTCTGCTAGTATACGAGTAATTTTTAAATCCTGTTGGCTGATTTATTTCTGTGGGAAAACTATTTTATCAATGGAAACTTTATTTGGGGAAACATGAATACTTGGTTGGATGCTCTTAGGATAAATTGTAGGTGTTGTATTAAAAATCCATGGTAGATAAAAACATGTCATTCAGTCTTCCTAGCCTCTGTGTCCTACTTTATTCTCCAAAGCACGCTTAACATGCAAGGACCTAGCCTGCCATCACTCCGGGGTAAGTACATGCTCAGGACAGAAGACATTTCCATTTCTATTTTCAGATTGTTTTTTCAGAATGAATGAATAGGTTATAGCCTCTCCCTTTTCTGATGCATCAATACTTTGCATCAGACGAGGCACTTGATTGAACCTATTGCATTGTTAACCCTATCCAGCTGTAAATTTTCTCTTCCTTAAAAGAGGAATGAGGCATTGAGTGGTCAATTATGATGACTGATAAAGAATTTGCTATTAGTATTTTTTTTAATGTTCATATCGTTAATGTATTTAGAGCAAGAAAATATTTGCGTTTTAAAGACCAGTAGCAATTTCTATACAAGTGTAGCCTAATGCTTTCCATATAGTTATAATGACGATTATTTTAAGGGTTTTACCATCTCTATAGTTTGTAGCAGGACTTTAGAATTTATCAAGAGGATAATTATTACAGTAAGATGGTCCTTTTTGCTTGATCTGTTGAAATCCCTTCAAATTTGACTCATAAGCTGTCAGAAATTGTGTATGAATAGGTATCACTAGTTTTTTTTAAAAAAAAGATAATTGCAATCAGTTGATAATTGTTTATTATATTACTCCTAAGAATATTCATAATTTTAAGTGTAAATTCAAGAATTATGTGTCAGAGTAATTTTTGCTTTTCCAGTTTTTAGTACTGAACAGTTAAAACTGTGCAGAAGTTATTTTGATATTTACCCGTAAATAATTTCCACTGAAAAGTATTTTATGAGTATATAAGCTGAGTAAGGGTCTGAACTCGCACTGAAAGGTGTCTACGGGTAATTCAGTGTCACATATAAATCCTGCTGAGCACCTACCTGTGTCTTCAGATACCTAATAAACTCTTGATTGTCAGTGACGGGAAATCCCAGCTGTAGCAATTATCTTGACAAGTTAATATGGACATTCCAAATGTGGCAGAAAAGAAATTCATAGCAGTGCATGCCTGGTAGGTGACCTTTGAACGTGATTTGAGTGCACCCCCCTCTGAACACTTAAAATACCTGCCTTCATTAGTATTTGCTAGATTCCCCTCCAACTTTTATTACCAAAGGCAGAATCCTGACTTACCTTTTATATTTTCGAGGTTTAAGCACAATAGTTACATATATATGCATAAAACCTGTACAAAATGGATGGGAAGGAATTATAGAAAGTTTTCATCCATTTTTTACTTGAGTATGAATTTATAGGATCATGCTCCTTCAATATGAAATCTTCTACAGTAATTTTAAGCTGTGCAGTGCGAGAGACGGTCTTGCTGTAGCTGCTACTGTAAAACCTAATTTGCTGCATAAAATATGAGAGCTATAGTGAAATATGAGCCTGGAGAGCAACTCTTTTGATCTTGAGTAGTCAAAAGGTTGGCATGTATAATGCTATGAAAATAAATGATGTCAAAACTGTAGGATATAATTTATGGTTTGGGGACTACTTTACTCTTAGAAGCAGAAGCTTCTACCATTGAAAAGCAAATAGTTCAACAAAAGATAATGAATGGAAATGGCAAACTTTCATAAAAAAACCAAATCTATTGAATCATGCAATACATCAGTTTAGACATAACCAGTTGACTAATTTACTGATTATACATTATTAAAAAGAGCATTTGTAAAAGATAGGATTGGAACTTTAGCCTTTGTTTTGTATTTCTTTAAATAAGTGCTAGGCATTAGCTGTCATCCAGTTTGCCAGATACTTGGTCACATAAATTGTCTTTACTCAATTCCACTGACAAAAGCTTGGGGTTGTAAACTCTTAAAATTGAGCTTTTTTTCAGCTGTCCCAGTACAGTCTGAAGGTATACCCAAGTGCTTCATGGTGCTTCTAGGAGAGTGATTGCAAAACAACATCATAGTATTTGTTGACTAAAATCTTTATCATTACTATACCATGCAGATTCTTCTGTGTGGCTCTGATAGCTGAGACTCCCATCACCTATACAGGTTTCAGACTAGGATTTTTGTTTTTAATGTTGTCCTGGTTTCAGCTGGGATAGAGTTAATTGTCTTCCTAGTAGCTGGCCCAGTGCTATGTTTTGAGTTCAGTATGTGAAGAATGTTGATAACACTGATGTTTTTGGTTGTTGCTCAGTAGTGTTTAGACTATAGTCAAGGATTCTTCAGCTTCTCATGCCCAGCCAGGGCACCTGACCCAAACTGGCCAACAGTGTATTCCATACCATGGGACGTCCCATCCAGTTTAGGAACTGGGAAGAGGGGGTGGGGAATCGCCGCTCGGGGACTGGCTGGGTGTCGGTCGGTGGGTGGTGAGCAATTGCCCTGCGCATCATTTGTACATTCCAATCCTCTTATTACTACTGTTGTCATTTTATTAGTGTTACCATTATCATTATTAGTTTCTTCTTTTCTGTTCTATTAAACTGTTCTTATCTCAACCCAGGAGTTTTACTTCTTTTCCTGATTTTCTCCCCCATCCCACTGGATGGCGGGGGAGTGAGTGAGCAGCTGCATGGTGCTTAGTTGCTGGCTGGGGTTAAACCACGACATGTATGAAAAATGGTTCATGGACTAAGTCAGCTACCTAAATTTGCTTAATTTAAAGATAACAATCTTCCCTAATAAAGTCTCTATCTCTGGAAACAGTCTTTTAATTGTTTGTTTAGATTTGTTTGTTGGTTTGGTTTGGTTTGTTTTAGACCCTCTTATCTTTCTTTCGAGGTCTGCTTTGTTAAGTTTTCCTAGGCTTCTCTTTTGTCTTTTGTCACTCCAATGCTGCTTAGGCCCTTTGGTCAGGACTCTAAAGCTGTGTATGGAACATAGTGTGACATAAGTCTGGCTTTTTGTTCAGACTGGTATTTCATTGTACTTTGGAAAGTGCGCTATTAAAGGGGAAGTCCCCCCATGCACACCCCAGAATCTGTTTGGACAGGACTTCTACAGAGGCTTTTGAAGATAACTAGATTTAATAAAATAATGACAACTGTGAACCGTCATGTATGCCTTTTCTGTGTGTATTCGCGCGCGCACACACTTTTAATAGTATGTTGCTCCAGAATATGTTTCAGCAATGTGTATCAGTGATTTGATGGCAACAGAAATGAATATAAGCTAGTCTTGCTAAAGGGTTAGTATTGACTACAAAGTGCACTCTGTTTATTGTTTCTGTTTCTTAGTTTACTTCTATGTCTTCTTGCTAAAAGTTGTAAGTTTTCGCTCCCTATACAAGGATCTTAACATGTTTTGATGAAGATTTTAAAGATGCTCTATTAATCACACTTTTCTCAGTCCTTTTGTTGTGAATTTGAAGAGTATCATACTGTCAGAACTGTAGATGTGCCATATTGATCTTGATGATTAAATCAGCCAAAGGAAACTTGATTTCTAAGGGAAAACTTAATATTCTCAAAGCTGAATGTCTCCTAAATATTTATAGGCTACAAAAGTTGATCAAGTGCCTTTGTTCTCTGATTATTACAGTGAACGGTGACACTTAGTTCAGATTCTCATCATATTAATATGATGTAGTAATATATAAATTCATGTGTATGTGTTTTCAATCATGTGAATATGCAGAGGTAACTTTTTTTTTTCTATCTTGGCAAGGCAAGAAGATAAATAGGTGAAAATGTGTATGTGTTTGAGCGATAAAGTTGGTTTAATGATTCTTTGGGAAAAATTCCCTGTGGTACATACAGTAGTGACTTGATTGAACAGGACAGAATCGTGCAGTTCAATTAATGTGCAAATATGTGTTCACTGAACTTTCATTCCATTTATCACATGGACATGGAAATAGGGTCATTTTTTATCTCTGTATTATGTATATGACATCTTAGTTTGCTTCTTGCACGTTGCTATGGGAAAAATAGCAATGTGGCACACCACAGGCAAAAAGAATTGGAGATAAATTCCTCAGCTGTCACAAACATCTTTAAGTAGATCTTTGTTTGAAGATAAACCTCTTCCTGCTGCAAGGATTAACATTAAGAAGGCTTTTGCACACTGTTTCCATTAAAATTGTATGCATCTCTTGGCCATATGCTGTGAAAAATCATTCGTAACAATTGTCATGTTTATGAAGTACATAGTTAACAAAGAAAGTGTAATCACAGAAAAAATTCAGAAGGAAATTTTAGTTGAAAATACATTAGTATTCACCATTGGTTATTTAAAATAAGAAGCCACCCATTTCCAAGTAAGTTTCTTTCTGATGCTTATAAAGGTTTTCTTCCATCCTCAGACATAGTGAAATTTGTTTGGGGACTGTTCTCTTTATTTTGACTAATTATTCTAAATCAGGTTATCAAGGGTACAGTTGGTTATTCAGTTTATACACTGAAAACCTACACTAGAAATTCTGTTATTGAAAAGTGTAGTGAATAAAGTTTTTTCTTTTATTTTATTTCTATAATTGGAAAAAAAAAAGTGTTCTTTTCCCTTGATATTGAACAAAACCAATTCATAACAGCAGGGGAAAAGGATGGAATTTCATCAGTACAATGTAAAATAATGTGATAAAAGAATTCCTTTCGTAGGTACCAATAAGAATATAGGAATGTGGTTAAAATTTTCATTGTTCTATTTCATTGATTGTCTAAAGTAAAGACCTTTTGGCTGACATGGGCAGCTGTATAAATTAAAGACTACCTGAATTCCACATGGAATTGTAATCTTTGCAGGCAAAGCTTATAACCTTTAAACAAACTGCAGGCCAAGTTCTCTGCCATGTAAATTGGCAGAGCTTCATAAACTTTAATGGAACTGTGCCTTAATGGAGCTATGCCAGTTTTTAAGAGCAGTGAATGTGATCTTAATTTAGGTAGAAGGTGGCAGAAGCTTAGGAATATAAAGAAGAGTCTAAATTGTGAATTATCAGTCCCCACACCTCACCGTCAAACAGGAAAAAGTCCCATTGGCTTGGGGACTGCAATGTCTGGTCAAAAAAAGATACTTTCTCAGCAGTTATTTAGTTCAACAACTTAATGCCTTCATTAGTGTAATAGAATGAATCGCTGCAATGTAGCACACTGATTTTGGTCTTTTCCTCAGCTACTTTTCTCCTTAAAGGCACCAAGAAAGAGCTTTCAGTCTGAAACACAGCTAAGCACCTATCAATGTATTGCAGTTAACTTGAGTTGACACCTGTTAAATATGATCAGTTTTTTCATTTACTGTCTGTGAGCTGAGATTAACATGATAGTGATGCCTTCTAGGTGCATGCACATATGCAAACACAAATATCATCAGTATACTAATTTTCTTTGTATGGGTAAAAGATGCAAGTCTGCTAATATTTGAAATAAGGCAGTACTTGATGATATGCAAAGAAATAAGCCTGTCCCATCAGTGAAACAGTAAGTAATATTTTAAAAAGGCACTAGACCAGTAGCACTAAAGTGACTGCATAAGACGTTGTTAAAAACTGTATTATGTAAAAATGCAGAAAAGACCATATTTCTTATTAATTAAGCTTTGTACTGCTACTTAACATTGTGCACAAAATGGGAAAAACAGATATTCTGGCAAAAGTTTATGAATGAAATATAAGTAGCTTGGAGAAAACACAAACTCACTGAAGTGCAAAAGTAATGTAGTTTTACTTCAGTACAAAAACATTAATTGCAGAACTTATAGAGTATTATGGTTTTATATTTAGGGGAAATAAGGGGTTTGTAAAAAATAGGTTTTACGTAAGTTAATTCACAAGTAAAGCAATTCTGAACCAAACAGCATTTTGTTTTGGGACTTCTTTTCTTCACTAGGAGGTTTGGAAAGGTGCTGCTGACCATTCACATTGTATGTCTTAAACAAAAACTTACTAGCAATACTTGCTGCAGAGGTGAATAGCCAGACTTAGAAGGTGGCGTTTGGGGGAAGTGCGTGTTTGGTTTGGTTTTTTTCTTTTTCTTTTGACTGAAGTATTAAAACTGTTTGCTTTCCCATTCATGTTTGACTAGTCACTACCTATGTTTCATATCCTCCTGTAGAAACATAGGGTTTAAGGGGATTTAAGACTGGAGTGGCTGTTTGGAGAAATGCTTATATTTCTATAATAGAGGCAAGAAAAAAAAGTGTTGTTCTCTGGCTCCTGCTTTTTATAAGGTGAGATTCTGGGAAGATGAACAGTAGTTACCTGTATTGGTGTACCAGTGGTACAGGTACCTGCGGTGTATCTGCTGCAGGGAGAATGGAAGAGAGAAACTCCTGCCCAGTCTTTAAAAAGGTGAAGAAAATAGATTGATAGATTTGGGAGAGAGACTGTCAGGTCGTAGAAGAAAGTGGGGAAGCTGAGCAAGTAATGGGTGAAATATACCCCTTTCTCCTCCTCAGTAATGATGACTTTGAAGATGGGTCAACAAGGCATAGCCAAAAAATTTCCTCTTCTACACCTTCAATCTTGAGTTTTCTTAGATCGCGTAATTAAAATATTTCTGTTGTGGGTGAAGCAACTGTATGCTTTGGGATACAGAGGAAAATCTACATCTTTCACCTTACAAAAGAGGAAACGGCAGAGGGCAGCTCAGGGTATGTATTAGCTTGTTGAGGCACATTTTTTTCCCCAGCAGATCCACGTTTCTTTGCCATTGAAACAGGAGTCTGATTTCTGGTCTAATAAAGAGTTTCCAATTACCTTTAGTCTGAAAGTGGTTTATTCACATTATGATGAATTATTCGCATATGATGAATTATTTACAGAATGACTAAAGTGTTTTCCTAACCAAAGGATACTGTCTGTTTGATTGGGAGGTTATGATTATGAGACTAGGCTAAAGCCTTCAAAATCATCTTTACAGGGTTTCCATAACAGAACAGACTAACTCACAGCAGTTGGTTTGAAAATTACTCCTCCTTGCTGTATCTCATTTTCTTCTTCCTTAGTGCCCTTTATCCCCAAAGGACATGGTGAATGTTGTAGTGTATAGGATTTGAAGAAATTCAGAGTAGATTTCAAATCATCTAGAAAAGCTCAGTGAGTTCAATCTTTTAAACTCGATTACTTCTTTCTGCAGACTTTACATTCTTAGACTTCAAACATAACAAGAGAATTTCTTTCCTGCTCTGGATTCAGTGAATGTTTATGCTGTAACTTCTCTGGGGAGGCAAAGTAGCTCTCACCTGACCAGCTCTTTGTGTACAGCATGATTTTTGAAAAAATGAAATTGAAGACAGCATAGTATTTGAGCTCTAGATGATATATTCTGGCAAATAACAGAAGGGCATCTACAGATAAACATAGATGATTACGTGTTGGTAAAGCCACTGATTGTCAAGAGACGGGAAAAATGTTCTAGGAGGAAATGTCTGTGATGTTTGATGAATTCTACATTCACTGCAACACCTGCATTACAAAACTGCTTTCTCAATCAACACCAAGAATGTACTTTAATTTATAAAGTCAGTGTTCTAAGAACTGTATTAAGTTCATTAGTTTAGTTTGTCTTGCATTGACAACTTCATACTGTTTTTAAGTTAGTTTTGAAGCCTACTTTCAGAAGAGAATCATAGTAGCAGTTTAACACCTAGACTAATATTAATAGGAAGCCAAACCAAACAGGCAAACTAATTTAAACCTGTCTCTGTTGAACTTTTAATAAATGCTTTATTCATTGTTATATGGACAATATATTCAATTATGATTCTCTACTGCTTAGTACCGTATTTTAGGAGAGATGTTACAGAAAACTCAAGAAGAGTTAGAACAGCAGTAACAAGTATTTTTGAATGTGGCTGTAGCAGTAACTGGCAGAAAATTAGGTTTATGACTCTTTACTGAATAATTTAAATACCAAATTAAAGGAGTCATGTAGAGTAGTCAAATGTGTCTCTTCCAATAATTATAAGTGCATTATGGTAGAGACAATGAGAAAAGTTTAGCAACTGTTTGAGCCACTGGTTGAGCTGCTTCTCCCACAGATGATTTGGCACTTAATTCCATATCACCCATAGCTAGTCTCACTGAGATACTCTGCTGTAAATAGTAGGTGGCTTCACATTAGCTTCTAGATTGCAAAACTGTGTCTAAAATATCTCTGATCTCTTGGTCTCTATACTGCCCATATAGAAACTGGCAGTTTTCTGGTTTTTTTTCTGACTATATAATCCTTCACTAGAAAACACTAAGCTGTCAAAACCAAAACTGTTTGTAGAAAAGACTGGTAAAATGTTGGTGTATTCCTCCCCCCCCCTCCCCCCCCCAAAAAAGGGGTAGAATTGTCAGAAAAACAATACCATGACCCAGTCCAAAATTCCCTTTAGTTCTGAGATACTTTCTGCGGGTTTTTTTTGTTTGTTTGACTGGGGGCTGAAGAATGGAAGATGTTTTGTCAAAAAAGTTACAAAGATGAATCCCAGTCTTAATAATAGAGAACATATGGTCAGTGACTTGATAATCTGTTATGCTGGTACTGAAATGCCATCAAGTATGTTACCAGAGGGCACTGTGTTAAGACTTTTCCGCTTCTGACTAAGATGGTCTAATTTTCCTTTTGTATTTGCAAATGATCACTTTGTATTTTTTCCAATTCTAACAGTTAGGATTTTTTTTTAAAAAGGAGACTTACAGAGTAGTAATTTGAATTTAAGGGGTGCATTCATTTTCAAAGTGGGTGCGGTTGTTCTCACGTAGACATGTATTTGAACTTTTTTAAGGTTTCTGAAGGTGGAAATTGCTATGCCGTGGATAACACTAGAAAACTAATATTACAAAATATTTTAAGCAATTAATCAACGACTGTGTGGCCCCAACTGCAGAAGCAAGGCTTTGAACAGTCAACTGAATTTTACTCCCTGGATTTTCTGTTTTCATTTTCTTAAGCAGGGAGTCTTTGGGTGTGTTTTGTTCCTGCAAAGCATGGTCTGTGTGTCCACATCCAGTTAATGGCAAATTTTTAATAACAGGCTTCACAATATTTCACCCATATGTGCTCAATGTTCTGATTCTACCCTCCTAACTGACATCCATATACCAGAGTTGCATGCTCTTAGAGCAGGACTGACGATGTGGAAAATTGATGTATGTGGTTTATATCACCAAACTCTTCAAAAATTAAAAATAATGAAAAAATCCCTTTTTCCTTTTTATAAAATTTTGTAAAGTGAAGACATGTGATTGCATTTTGATTAAAAGTAATTACAAGTAACCTTAATTAGCTCCTGATCCCATGAGTTTAGAGGAATGCTGTCTTTAAAAAGAACTAATATGAAAAATTAGTGTTTCCTGAATATTTCCATAATGAAGAACATTTTTTCCTTCGTGCTTTCTTAGTGTTTAAAAAGAAAGAACTCTGAAACAATAAATCAAATTAAAAATGCCCAGAAGAAGAACACAGAAGCCACAAGGAACTTCATTGTCATCATTCCCGTAACAGATTTTAAACATTGGATTTTCATGGATAGGTAACCATTTACTTTCTACATGAGTTGCTGTGATAAGAATTTATTACAGGACCTCAGGGAAATGTTGTTACATCTATTAAAAAAAAGTTACCATTAATTTTGTGGAATTAGAACATCGATTTAATTTGGCCTCCTTTAATTGATGTTAGGTAGCTTGGGAACTGATGTCCTCACTTTGTAAATGCACTTAATCACTTCTTGCTACAAAACCTTGAATGTAATTTTTCCAATCAGAGCTGACAGTTGTAGGGTTAAAGCTCAAAGCTAATAAATTTCCATGGACTAGATTCTGTACTACCTGGTGTCCTTCTTCAAAAATATTTATATTGCAAAGTAAGTCTGAATAATTTTAATTGGATAATCTCACTAAGTGTTCTTTTTGTAAATAAATTTTATTTGCTCATGTTAGCATGGTAATTCGATTTGGTGATATTTTTCTTCGTGGGAAAAAATATTCCTCTGCTTTGTACGGTTGTCAACTAGCATAATGTGGAATGTAGTTTAAATACATGGTCAGAGGGCCTGGAATTAAGTGGCACTTTAGTTGTCATTTCTGAAGGCAGAGGGGTTTTAGCAGCATGTGGACAAAGACACTGTTAGGTTAAAAGTCATGCAGTTCACAAAAGGAAATGTCAACATGCTCAGGTTAATGATGGCACTTTAAATGAATGCTATGGAAATAATTTCTTTAAAAATTAGTCTGCTTATTCTCATTTGTAGTATTTCTTCAACATTTCACACTTCGTTTGGAGAATAAAAATAGATTTGCGAGTGAGGTATTTTAATGACTTATTCCTGATGAATAATCATTGCTGAATCATAGTTCTCCCTGGAGATCATGACCCAAATAAGAATGAGATGTGGTTGGGGGAAGAAATAAGAACTCCAGAAGTCCTTTTACTATAGAATACCACTTCTCATTGAAGTTATTTCCCCTGTCATTATTAGTCTTGTTTATGATCTCCAGCTTTTCAGGCTATTAGTAAGATTGGTAATCTTTTTTTGTGTATTACTAGTGAAGAAGGTTCTGTTTATCCATAATGGCGCCCGCATACCAGCATGGTATGCCAGCGATCCTCTTCTACTTCAGCTCCATTGCTGAATTACAAGTGTAAGGCTTTTCTAATCAACTGTGTGTGGGATTTACTCATGCTATAGAAGAAAAAGATGATCTCTAGAGTAACTGTGACTTTGTGTGCTCTTTTTAGTATACTTTCTAGACTCCGTAAATTGGGATACAGTATTTTCAGTAGCTGGTCCATGACTCTGAAAGACATTTCCTTGAGCTGGCAACGGGAAGGGATTGCACTATCCTCTCATCAAAATGCCAGGCTCAATTCTTCACTTAGTTCTCACAGAAGGTGAAAAAATTGTGAATGAGGCAATCAAAGACAGAAACAAGTCTTTTTTTAGTGACTACTTTTTTTTTAACGGTGTGCAGATAAGAGTAAATTTGTGAAAATAAAAAACAAGTTTAACAATTCAAAATTATATGAATAATTAACTAAGCAGCCCTTGAAGCTGAAGCCTTTCAAAGCCATAACAGCAGAAATTGACCATAACTAAATTATCTCTTCTATGGACTTCCTCTTTTTCATTTAGTCTTTAGAAACATTTATTTGTATCTATGGGCAAAATTAGTTTGGATTTTCAATTCAATGACTTGAAGTCCACTCTGTAAACACATAGTAAAGGGGGAATTTAATTGTACATTTTCTTTTAGAACTGTTTGTTTTCTTGGTCAAATGATAATTTTTCATAAAAATATTGTAAAATATGTATTCTCCTGCCTTAAAAATAATAAATTTGTTTTGAATTTATGAATGAGAATAAACAGCCTTATTTCCCGAGTGATCATAACTCTTCTCAAGTAAATATATTACTAGGTACTTTTTTATGAATGTAAAATACCAAATAGATCAAAACAATGTGAAAACTGTTTTGGCTTGCTATGTAATTAGGATGTGTTTTATCTTTACACCATTCAGATTTTGATTAAATTTTTTGAATATATTGACCACCGTCAAATTTATCACTCTTCCCAATTTGCTTTTCACACATAACTTTGAATGTTATCACTTGGCTAGGACTGCAGATGAGCTCTTCTGATGAGTGAAGGAATGAAGTGGTTGATGTTCTAAATGCATAGATATTTCCCTCTCAAAGAGAAGGATTAGGGAATGACTTTTAATCCAAATCCTGTTGATCCAGACCAGGCAGTATAGTGTCGATAACTGATGCATTGAGGGCAGATGTTCAACTTTCCCTGAAATATTCCAACACTACAAGTCTTAGAAAATAGGAGGTATAATGGAGGATAATTCTTCTACACTAGGAAACACATTGTGCTATGCACGTGGTTAAAAGCAGCATATGTTTATGATCCCTCATTTAATGGAACTTCTAATGGAAAGGAGGAGAGACTTTCCCTTGCATATGTCACATTATCCTAAGCTAGTACCTAGCTTGTCAGTATCCTCCCTTCACATGGGACACAATCTGCTTTTAAGCAGTTAACTAACTAGGCTAGCTAATTTCCAAACAAAATTCAGTGAAGTTCATTTTGGTCTATTTTGCACCAAATGTATTTAAAAGAATACTCCGTGAGGAATAGATCATCTGACACGACAAGATCTAAGAATGACCGAGTTCCTGTATATGACAATATAAGTACTAAACTTCTATTCTTAAGCCTTGGTACATCCATAAACATGTGTTTTGTGTAATTAACTACTTTTGACCTTTATGTTAGGAAGTTGTTGTAACACCTTCACTGTGCCAGTGAAGGAATCCTGTTAATTTTAATAGAAATGTGTTATTTCTTTCAAGGACAGGGGGTTTTCAATACTGTAAAATTAAGATCATTGTTCTATCCTTCTCACCTGAAGTAACTGCTTTTCACTGTGTTCACAGGGAAATTGCCCTATTAAGTATTGCTTAGATCTCTCAAAAATCAGTTATAAGTACATTCCTATATCAGTCTGATTTAATACAGGACTGTACAGAAATACTACTGGGATATTATCACTATAAAAACTGTCCTCTGGCTTTTACTTAATTGGATTTGTAAAGTACGCATTTCTCTGGTCTGGCATTCATATTTTTATTCTAAATATTTATCTTTTGAGTCGGTAGCTTGCACTGACCATTTCACTGATGAAATAATTGAGGACAGCTTGGGATCCTGTTGTTGACATTTGTATTTAACCCATGACTTTTAGAAGGAAATTCATTAGTGAATATAGAGTTTCCAGTAGTTCATTTTTCTTTTAGTCATACAGTAAGGCCACCTCTCCTAGATCCACAGCCAAATGTTTATTGCATTTTTTGGATGAGCTACAACACCTTTGGGGAAACTTATCACAAGGGCCAGCTTTAGGCACAAGCAAAGCAGGTAATTGCCAAGGGTTGTAAACTGATGAGGGCAGCAAAATCCCAGTTTCAGACAAGACACTGCATCTCCCAGCAGCAGCTGGGGCTCCCTGCCTCTATTTCCCTCATCCTGCAGTGCTGGCAAAGCAGCTCTACAACCACAGCCTAACTGAGAGGGTTGGAGCACTGCGATGGGCCATTGTACATCCAGACCTATTTTCTGCCTTTCCTGAGCTCTGTCCTCTTTTAGAGGGTAAGAGGTTGCAGGGAAAATACATCCTTGCTGATATGATGCAGGGCTTGCTGGCAGATGCTGGTAATGGTCAGCATTTCCCTTTTTGCTTGTCCTTTACAATCTCAGTTGTGCAGGTGCATGCATTTCAGCATGGGTTGTTATGGAGAAAGATACAGACAACAGGATCATAGTATTTTCTAGAGACAAGACAGCTTATTCTAATTTCCCTGGGAAAAAAATTGTTTGATGAAGTCAGTCTGCCAAAGCTGTAAAATAGAACTTGTCTATATTGCAAAGAAATTTTGAAGTGCTTTTTGGTTGATTCCACAAAAACTGATGATTATATTAGTGTTCTTCATGCTACGTGTCCTAAGGTAAGAGTAGGCAAACATGAGTTACTGATGGTGACAGGTGCAGTCTCTAAGCAGTGAATATGGGTTTGCAACTATATCCTGTTCTTTCCTAGAAAGTGTAAGAATTCTTAATCATGCTATCATCTAATTAACATTGCAACCCATTTGGCAGGAGCAAAGGGGAAGCACAAAGAGCAAGAAGCATTGGAGTTTTCCTCCATACCCGTGAGTCATATTCTGGTATCAGCTGAGTGGCAAAGCTGTTAAGAACTCCTCCTATTCCACCCCGTTTCCAACAGGAAGGCACCTGCTGCTTTCTGAGCCTGTGCTGTTGTTTCCCAGCTGATCTGTGAGTCTGCCTGGAATGAAAGTGAAGTCCAATCAGGCTCCAGTCTTAGGTGAGGAATGCAATGTTAATTGCTTTCCTTTAAATTACACCCTTACCTGTCTGTGAATACGTTAGTGTGCTAGTATGCTGAGCAGACCAAAATGCAGGACTTGGACCAGGCCCTAACATAACTTGCAAAACTAGCTACTTTTTTAGCTCTGAGAAATCTAGAGCTTGAGGATTAAATTCCCAACTCTTAGATCCTAGCTATCCCTGTGGAGTCCCTGAAGACTGAATTTCCTGGAGTCCTTCCCTTAGCTCTCTGAAGTAGAAGGGAAGACAGCTGGGTTCTCTGCTTTAATTAGACTAAGGAGGCAGCTCATAGAAGATTGGAAAACAGCAGAAATCATCCAACCTCCTAGTAGAAGTGCTGCATGAATAAAGTTGGTAGGGAATTGGTAGCTCCAAAAAGTTAAATAAACCAAACAGTCGTCAGTTGTTTTTTCCCATCTTTGCAAATTTCCCTGGTAACAGTTGGACGAGTCAGTGATTCAGAACATGGTTCCATTTATTTGGTTGAAAAGTGGTAAGAGTTGTAAATATTTCACAGGAATGTGTGGCAAGTTTCATCTACTGTGACTCATAAGGATTTGGATTATTATTATGAAAACATTTGTAAAGTTATTGTCTGTCTTTTCATCAAGAAATTTGCACTTGAGAATCCATGCTAGGACTGTGTTGTTCATTGCTTATCTGTTTTTCTCCAGGGTTTAAAGTGTTACTCAGCGTCTTAGGGCACTAAAACAGTGCCCGGTGGTATGAGTGACAGCACATAAAATGAATGTCAATATTCAGACCATGTATAGACTGAAAATATTAGCATCAGGCAGCTATCGGGAGAAATACCAATTGCTATTACATTCACAAAAAAAGCTCAAATTAAAGCTAAGCAAGTTGTTGGGTTTTTTTTTTAATATGTATTTCATTCACCATGTAATACAATTTCTGGGTGACAGAGGGGATAGAGTTATATAGAAATAAATAAAAGAAGAAATGAACAAAATATTACCCCCAATGTTTATTTCAGCAAACAAATAAAAAAATAACATTTGCAATCTTTTGGGAAAGTTCTAGAATTAAATTGTACTGCATATAATATGGGTACCATACGGTATACTAGTATAACAGGTCCAAACTAAAGAATCTAGCATGCTTTTCTACATGGTATTTAAAGTGTAACTCTTTTTTTTGCGTGGGGAGGTGTAGTTAAATAAATTCATCCTGCTGAGGTTTAAGGCTGCAGAGTATAGATACGTCAGACCTTGATGCTTAAGCCACTAAGTGTTTGTTCAAGCCTTGAAAGGAGCAGTGTTTTCATTATGGGTATCCATGTTACTGTGCAGTGACTGCATCTATAAATTGCATATAGAAAGTGAGAAGACACTACAGACAGAACAAGTTACCAGTTAATGCAATTGCTTTCCCAGTGGAAACAATTCAGGACTAGAGGAGACAGAATTATAACACGTATTCAGCTGTCTGCACTTTCCAGAATGTTATGTCCAAGCCAGACTGTGTGGCTAACCTTCTTTAAAATCTAGGGTATTACTGACATCCACAGTGGTCACGTGTGCTTCTTTCTGTTGAACTAAAGTACTCATCAGGGACTTCAAAACTAAAGCCATCTCTATTATGTTAAACGATGTCATATTTGCTATACTCAGACCAGAAAACAATTTCTGTTCTGAGGCTTTAACTTCCTTTACAGGCCTTCTTTTAAAAAAACAGAAAAAAAAAATAATCTCCCCCTCCCTCCTTCTTTCAGAAACTCTTCTAATGAGAAATCTGAGACAAATTGACTAAGATAATCTGGATACTAGCAAGTATATCTGTTCTATAAATACAACCTGGTAGAAGATTATTGATTAGCATTTTTCTGCTTTGTAATGCTGTATGGAGAAGGAACTGGTTGCGTCTTTCCCTGGTGTCACTGAACTCACTGGTGTTTGAAATGTTTTGTACTACAGGTTGGTAAATCTACAAATGGCACAGCAAGAAATTGTCCAACACCAAGTAGGCAATCATGGAAGAAAGAGACTAATAAGTGTGCAACTAAAATATTCTATTTTTTTTAATCTTCTAATCATATTGTCTGTTACTATAGAACAAGTTATGTGAATAAAAATTAAATTGCTCATATTCAGGGATCAGTGTTTTATTCAGTAAACATTTCAACAATCTATAGCTACTTTTCATTAAATTTAAAATTCACAAGAGAGTTTTTGCTTTAATGTTGTCAATTTTAAAGTTATCCGTAACTAATATAAAATGTCTAGTGAAATCTTTTGTGAATGATTAAAATGGAGCCCGATTGATACTTCAAGGTATCGCACTAACAATTTACGTATTTCACAAAGCTGTATTAATAGTTGATTCTCTATTATACTTCTGATAACAACAGAGTTCTTTTTAGGAACATCTCCATTGTCGTGTGTGAGGTAGAAATAATTTGATATTTGTTTGCTACTTTGGCTACATAGATCTGTCTATGCACACTTTCCTTTTCCCTTCTCTACATTTTGTCATGCTTGTCTGTTCAATGTATAGATAGAGATCACTATTTAAAATAGTTTTTAAAGTGTCACTTAAATCAGTCTTGAATACTTAATACTTGCCAGAAAATTTTGGAATAGCACGTAGGAAATGGTGTTACTTTAGTTTAAGAAGTCACAGGCAAAGGAATATAATGTCAGTTCTGAACTATACGTTTAGAGCTCAGGATTCATCCAAAGTATCTAAAATGCAGGTTCTTGTGTTTTGCCGGCATATTATTTTAAGTCATACCATTGATTGACTTCCGTTGCTATAGAAATATTAGAAATGCCATTTTAACATAGAACAGCTAATTGTCCTACTACTGTCATGGAAACAAACAGCTTTTTCTTTTGCCTGTGATGATGCCTAATTGGATGGGTGAAGTTGAAAAATGGCAGAGTAAAGCCAGCAGAGAAACAATGAAGAACTGTCACCAAGCATCTTGCATGTATAATAGTGTTGAAACACCCCAAGCCAGGCTTATTGTTGGTCTAATGTAAATAGAGTTTGAGGGAAGTCAGGGCATTTTTGATAGGAAAGGAAAGCTAAGCCTTGTGTAATACACAGAATACATTTAGTAGGCAACCCTGGCTTCACAATCACTGTACGTAATGCAAGAACAAGTTACATAAATCAAGTTATTTTAAAACTTGGAGTATCACCATGATTTTGCACAGCCCAGTGTCCAGCCCCACCACACCAAGTGTAGCTGCTTTATCTGGGAGCCTCTGGTCCCTGTGCAGTAAAGAGGTCTTTGCAGAGCATTTATTTTAGCAAGCAATTGAATTCCTGAACAGTCTTGCTACATTTTTGAGCACGAGTTCCAATTTGCAGGTGTTTTTGGTTAGGTGACATAAGCAATGGGACTTTGGTTTCAGTTGTGCTCAATGTCATTTTGTGTGACACATGTTTGTGTTGTGAATGATTTAACATGTCTTTTAAATTATTTTTTTACTATCAAAATTATTAGAAGTCATATTATCAGCACATGGTAGGCTAATAGCCTGGATTTTTTTTTAACTAGCTTCACTACTAAAAACTGTAAAATTTGCCTGGAAATTTCAGAGGTTAGGTATTTTGCTCGTCAAAAGAAACAGACCAGGTTTAGCTGTGCAAAACAAATATTTTAATAACAGTAGTTAATAATGGATAAACTTAATCTAACTTCCATTTGGATTTGGTTTGTGTTCTAGAAAATGACTGACCTTTTTTTTTATATATATATATGTGAACTGATGTCCTTTAATAACGATTACAGCCACTGGATAGGAAAGTGTTCTTATACAATAAATGTCCCTGATTGTCTCTGCATCTGATGTAAACAGTTTGATCTAGACAATATGAGTAAATAGGACTAATTCAGATTTCGCCTTCTGCTCTGCCTATTGCCTAGGGCCAGAACTCCAGCAGTGGTTCTTCCCCTCCTGCTTTCTGAGTGACATGAAAACTAGCAAGCAGTCACAGCTTCCTGATTTAGGATTCATTTGGTGCAGAGTCATTGACTGATGCTTTGAAACATTCCCTTTTTTTCTGACCCATGGGCAAAACTGTATTACTGTTTACTGAGTAGTCACACGTAGGTGCTCCTTTGTTTTAGTGTAAAGACCTCCTTAAAGCTTCTCTCACTCTTCTAAACCTAGAACCAACAGAGAAGCATCCTGTAGGCAGGAGGGTGCTGCCTGTATAACTGTGCATCATTGCTGCACCCAGTAAAAATGTCAAGGCTACAGACTAACACTCATTGCCACCCTACATCCAAAAGATGCCCAGGTGACGTTGCTTTCGAGTGGGAAGTAAAAAGTGTGTTTTATTGCATTGCTTATAGACCAATGAATTACGTACTTGTTCTCCCTCACAAAATTCTTCACTTCTGAATTCATTGTGCTAATCAGCTCTCCAAAGCACCCATGAATCTGTGATCCCTATGAAAGCACAGTATGCCACCCCTGATCCCTGGACCACACTGTGTTCAGATCTATGGTAGGATTGTTTATATCTCTCAAATCTAACCTGTAAACACTTTGAGCTATACACACCTACTTTTTCAACTTCTGTTTGCTTAATTATTCTACAAGTTATTTTTATAGAGAGCATCACATCAGAAAGAATATATGGGATAACTTGTTTTAGTCGTACCTCATCTCAGATCTGTCTTTGATGCGCAGATTCTGTCAGATGCTCACACAAGGTCATTGCTCTGTGCCTCATCTCAATTGCTCAGTTCAGTCAGGAATTTGTGCAGAAGTATATTCTGTTTTCAATTCCTTTACTTAGCAAAGGACAAGTCCACTCTGAAAATATATGAACTGTCCTGTTTTAATACTAACGAAATATCTTTAGGAAATTCACATAATTTTTAATTGTTTCAAGATCACTTGGAAATTACTTTCTCTCTATTCTACTTTGAAATTTAAAATAGAGACTTAGCAAAAAGATAAGTAGTCATAATAACTTATTTTTAGGTGCAGCAAGTGAACAGTTTTTCTTCCACAATAAAAAGAAAATTTATTCTATAAAATAACAGGATGTAGGGTTAAGTAGATATTTTAAAGAAGAGGTCATTCAGCTAAACTGACAAAATGCATAAAATTGCCCCCTTTTTAGTCAATTGATATCTAGATTTGTATAGATTATTCTGACAGAGATAGGATGCTTTAGAAATATACCTTGTTCAGCTAGTCGTTAGTTCAACAGCCATCACAGTGAGAACTGTTGGAATTTATCAGTGAATCCTATACAGGAGACACATGTTTTGTGTTTCATAATAATGATTATAAAATTTGGGAATAACTTGAGTTCTGTAATAGATGGATTTTCTTGTCTGCTGTAATAAGTGTCAGTTATGTAAGGAGGTGGCAGAATTATACCTGATTTTATTTATTTATTTAAATGGTAGTCTGTAGCTGCAGAAAAAATAGTATAGATTTTTTTCCAGACTTTTTTCTTTTCAGAAAAGAAACTTGTATTTGTGAAATATGCAGTACTTGAGCATTTTTTCTCCAGTTGTGAGCATTTTCCATTCTCATTGGGAAAACTCATCATGGGGACAATCACATATTACTAATGGCCTTGAAAAATAGATAAACAATGTATCCTTTTGTTGTTAAGAGAGTATGTGCATCTTATCCATCTGTCCTCTTGCTGTGTTCCTTCTATGTTATTATTCTACAAAGTCAATTCTTCCAGAGAATCTATTCAATTTTTTTTTTCCCCTTGTAAGAAGCTTACAGGACAAAAAGCAATAGAAATTCACCTCAATATTGTTCTTGAGGAGCTATTTTCCCCTACTACCTTGAACAAGCTCCTGTATGAAAAAATGAAATAGAAGGAAAACATAAAACCGTCTGCCTTTTCTCTCTCTCATTTAATGAAGAAAACTTCTGAAGAGTGCCTTGGAGTATTTAAAACAACTAGTGATACAGTAATTACAGACTCAAGAAAATGTCAGTGCCTTGTCTGGTGCTGTAGGTGAAGCTGTGCAGGAGTAATAAAGATGAGTTTCCCCAACTTCATGTTGCCAAAAGTGAGGAATTGTAGAGGCGTGGGTGCAGTTGCTGTCACAGGAGTCTGAATGTCACTACTGACACTGTGCACATACTTAGTCGTGAGCAGTGTTGCTGGCATGTCTAGCTGTCCTTGCCTTTTAGGAGAGGTTAAAATGGTAATTGCAATTTAAAAGAGACACTAAAGAGAAACTAGAGAGTTTTCTGTAAAGGCACAAACAGTCAATAATAAGTCCTATTAATCACAATGGCTGGTCCTTGGTTAGGTGTTTGTACTACATCATCTCAAGCTGTGGTACATCATCAATATCATCTCAATACTGTCACTTTGGTTAATTATGAGCTCCAAGGTTAATGGCTTGACACAGTGATGCCTTTTGGTCCTCTTCAAGTCCTCCGTTATTCTCCTTTCACTGTTTATGGGCAGCATTGCATAAGGGCATATATTTCTTGAAAGAGCAGGCACTTGGTGTAAATACCATTACATCTGGAATAAAAAAAAGCATAATCAAATAGTATATCTCTAAGCTAGAAATAAAAAACAGGCAGTGCTAGTTAGGCCTGAAAAATGCTCTGGCTTTTGCTTAATTTGCTAGGTTTATGAGCATCAGAAATGTTCTGACAAAATGTTGGTGACTTCTGGAAATTGAGATGACTATCTGGAATAGATACTGATAAATATTTAAAAGGTTTCCATTACCTGCTATTTTGAGGAGAAAGCTGTTATTAGCAAATCTAGACAATAAGCGTTTTTGTAATGAAACATAGTTGGAAAATGTAATGTTAAAAAGATCTCTGCTGGCTATGATCCAGAATTCTACCAGTAACATATTCTATAAGTTTACCAATATCTCAGTCTACAGTCACAAAGAATCAGAGTAGAACATAATAAAGCTGCTATATGTGAAAGAATCTTTCCAAAAGGGAGACCCAACCGTCAATATTCACTCTAAATACTGATACAGCAGAAAGTATCTAGGCTCTGTTCATCCTCATTTTGTGTTGTCATTCACAAAGTATAAAACCAAGTAATTGATTTTGTTTCTTCTAATAAACAGAATCCTCTTGTTTTTATGGAATGTAACTTTACAGTTTCTGAAGAGGTTTCTTGACTGAGAAATTCATTGCTATTTAGTGTACAGTTGCATCCAGCTTTAGAATTAATGCCTTGTATTCACATCACTGAGCAACTATGCTGCATCATGTGTAGTGGAAAGTTGATTTAGGCAATTTTCCCTATAGATTTGTGCATATGTCACCTTTGGGCAAAAGATGAGCTAATAGAATTGAAATGAATGTAATTGGCAGAAGGTCAACCAGGGAGCCGTATATGTCTAGAGTTTCCAGAAAAGCCGGAGTTGTTTCATGTTGGCATATTACTTGATTAGTATGCAGGTAAGGTGATTGTGCCTCAACAGAATAATTGGATCGTTCAAATATCTGCAAGCCCTGGTGTATCTACAAAGCCTGAACAGTGATTAGATCCTGCCTGTTCATCGCGGCAAGCCTTGAAATTCTTCCCACTGTGAAAAACTAATTTTCTGTGGGAATTTATTAAATAAGAAATCTGCATGCCACTTTACCTTGTAAGCATTACCAGCAGAATACAAAGATTTCTTTTGACTTTGATGTATGCACTTCATGGATGCTTTTATATCATTGTTTTGTTATTTTTCTGCATTCAGCACAAATTCCACTATTTCTTTGTTACATAGATTTCTGGAGAAGAGTTGCATCTCCATTCGATGATAAAGCAGCAGTTCACTTAAAGAGAAGGGAAGGGGGCAAGGGTACACTGTGGAAAAAAAAAAGAGACACAATTAAAACATGACAATACATTTCAGTTGTTATGTTAAGAAAAAAGCCAAAACAAATATTCACAAGTTGTTGCTTTTCAGTCTTCATATTTCTGTGCAGTAATTGGTTACTGCTGCATCAGTAAACAAATTTTATCATGTCATCTGATTTTTGTTTTAAAAACAGAGAATGCTAATCTGTGTTAATAAGGAACAGGTACTATTATAGTGTAAGATTTCTGTGCTGCGCAGCAGATTAAAAAAAAAAAAAAAGGAAAGAAGGAATTTAAGCTTCCTAGCAGGTTTGCAATGTGTATATTTCATCCATACGCAGAAGTGCTCTGAAGGGCAAAATAACAAGGTCCTTTCTGTACTTACAAAATGAACTCATGCTGTATCTTGAATGCCTTGGAGCCAGTGTCTCAGTCAAAATACCTTTTCAGTAAGAGGATGGTAGGGTGCAATTCATCTTCAGATCTCAGCTAATGGCAGTCAGCTTGGTTGTAGTGGAACAGAAGAGTCCAAACACGTGCCCTTCTTTGCTCTGGTTTTTTTTGTGTGTGTTTTTAAGTATTTAAGGGCTGTAGCACAGCTACTCCTGGAAGCCAATCTAGAGTTATAAACACAGTATCACTTAAGCTACAGTGTAGCAGAGCCACAGTAGAAGATAATCACCTAAAAAGAGTAAATCCTCTTGGGTTAAGGAAAAGAGTTGTATGCAGAGCTAAATGAATAATTCATGGAAAATAATTTCTTTTAGCTTGCCGAATGGCTTGAGATTCTCTCAACTGTGTATTAATTATTCAGATGTTTCTGAGAAATGTTTTTCTTAAACTTTATTGTAAATATTGGAAATTCAAGCTTGATTCTTGCAATGATTGACTTAGAAGACTGTATGGACTTCCCAGACCTTAATTGGTTGGGTACACAACCACCTACATGAATATATTTGGTGTAGATTTAAAACTTGTTTTCCATAAAAACTCTGTCTAATGAAACTTAAAAACTTCCTCTTCACAATATATGTTTCTGTAGTAAAACACAACAGCTTTAATTTTTTATGAAAGTGAGCATTCAGCACAGTATAACATGGCTGAAAGTAATTCATTTGGAAACTCAAATGGATCTGTAAATACTTTTTCCTGCATAATTTACACAGCTCTACTTGTTTGATACTAATCACTACTTACTAGTGTTGAATTTATATTACTTGATAGGGCAATATTTCTTTGTTCCTTCTCTTATAAGTTGTAATTATCCCTCCATTGCTACATGTCAGTATCCAAGTGGTTTGAGGATGGTACATTAAATTCATTTGTGTAATGTGACATAGTCTTGCCATAAAAAAAAAATAATCCCAAACTGTTACATAAACTAAGTCATACTGCTAGATTTTCCTCTTTTGTGCAAACAGGAGGAAAAAGTGTTGTTGCCTTGATAGTTTCATATCAGAGTGCTAGAATGTGTGAGAAATACAAAAGGCTTGTGTATTTTTAGTATTTTTGCTTGCAGCTTTGATAACCTTTGGAAGAAATGTTGATGAGATCACTGTCTAAAGTAGTGTCGTAGCATGAACTCACAGGCCTGGGTACTGGTAACAAATGGACTATCTACTTGAAATATGTTTTTGAAACATATGTGATGATTTACATAAGAGATGGAAATGTATTGTTAATGTCCTTGCTAAGTTCCATTCAGGTAAGTACATTTTGCTTGCTTTGCCAGAGTAATTACAGTTTGCTTACCTTGCCATAGTTCTTCCTCTAATTTCAATCAGATAAAATTAATCAGCAATTTCTTGTAAAAACTGTTATATGCTGATTCTGCAAGTGCGTAATGTCCATTGCATTGTGTTCCACAAGTGGCTGCGTTTCAGTGATGGTTACAGTAATATATCTGGAGAGGGATGTGGGCTATCTTCAATGGGAAAGGTGCTGTATACATGTAAGGTGATATTACTATATCCTTTCTCTTGCTTTGTTACTAGTTCTTTATCCAGTGGCCTATTTTTACCTTCTAGTCTCTGACTCCTAGCCATTAATCTCTGATGTGGATTTTTGTCAAATGCTTTTTGAAAAACTAAATGCACTACAACTACAGTATTTCTCTTATCTGTCACAGCAGTAATATCTTCAAAGGACTCTAGGAGATTAGTTGAGCATAACCTCCCCTGCCTAAACCTGTGCTGGCTACTCTTAATCATACTGTGTTCTCTCGAGTGCTCTTCATCCTCGTGCTTTATTTTTCTCCTTCAATTGACTTTAGTTAAACTTAGGATGTATACGTGGAGTTTACATGAAGATTAGGTATGGGTGAACAATGTTATCAGTGAGCTTCTACATGAGGAACAACAAAAAGAAAAAAGAGTCTCCAGCCTAGAAAAAAAGGTAGCTGAGGGAGCTTGTGACAAAGATCTATAAAACCTGAATGAAACTGAGAGGATTATTAGGAAATGATAGTTCATTGTCTCTTCCACTGCAAGAATTTAGGACATACCAAATGAAACTAGCATGCAGCAGATTAAAAACAAAAGGAGCTGGTTATTAACAGAACCTGTAATTAAGCCATGGAATTTCTGAGTGTCAGATGTTATGGTTGATAAAGTTTACATAGGTTCAAAATGAGACTGGACAAATTCATGCAAGAGAAATCTGTCAAAGTCAGTTAAATGTCAAGATCCTGAAATGTGAGGAAGTCCTCAGGCTACAAATAACAAGGAATTATCACTAAATGTTAGCCGCCCTCTTCTTGCACTCTTTCCTTGGCATCTTCTGTTAGCTGTATGATATGGAACTACGTGGACATGTAGTGTGGCTTGATCTAGCCTTTGGTTTAAATTTCTCTGAGCCCGCCATAGTTCTAATTGAAAGCTTCCTGATCATCTAAATCTTCAAAAATTTTCATCTGTATGTAGATTGACATAGGTTTTGGACTCTAGTTCTCACAAGAACAGAAGTTTAAAGTGACTAAACAGTTAGCTAAAATTCACTGTTGGGCTTAGTGCCAAACATGTTTTGCATAGTTTGCAGAAATTTAGCATTCAGACAACCTGTGCATTGATTACAGGTAGTTTGAAGTTACACTAGAAAATGCAAATGACTCCATTTTATCTCTGTCTTGAGTTTAGATTTTGTGATTGGTTGGGTTTTCTTAGTCTTAATTAAAAGTTTATTTTTCAGAGCTGTAGTTTTTCTTTTCCTGCTGAACAATTTCCCCTCATCCTCCTCCCAAGGGATAGAATTACCTAGATCAAGGTTGAAGGAAACATTAATTAAACTTAGTGATACAATAAAGTCTAGAAAGACAGAGTTTTGAGTTTCTTGTAAATGAAGCTTCTTATATAAGCAGTTTTAAAATTTCCTTAAATTTCATCGCTCTAAAGGTAGCATTACAAAGCAGAGTATGTTTACAGTGTTAGAGTGTGCCTGCTAGGATATCAAAATCTGAAAATATAAGAGCATAATCACTTCCTATTTGCTTGCTTGGATTTTCAATTCAGTGCAGTAATTTAAATATGTTTTTTTTCTGGTGACATACAAAAAGGTGTTATGATTGGTTTTATCTTTTTTGTTTAAAAAAATTATTATCAGGAGATACATAGAGGTAGGGGAGTTGGTGTCAGATTGCCAGAGCTCACCTGGCAACAGAGTTAACATTCTCACAGAGTGGGGAGAGAGAGAGACAACAGAAGGGATTCTTCTGTGTAGATAATATATTCAGTTTTACTGGTCTTAAAACCCTGAATCAGAAAGAGAAGTTATAAACAAAGAAAATAAGCAGAACATCCTATACTGCTATTTCAAAAGAAAATAATTTAAATATTTAAATAAACAATATAGCTTGGGCTCTGAAGGTAACATTGATTAAAACTGGCCATCCTTTAGCTGTGGAAAGATTGCACGTGTTGTTTTTTTAAAAATATTTTATAAAAGCAGTTGATTTTAATGGACAATTCATGAACTTAAGTACATGCCCAAGCAGTTTAGTGCCACATAGTCTAGAAATTCAGCTGTACAGGTAGCTTGGCATTCCTGATTCTATATAGCCACTGAATACCTGAGCTGTCAAGTCAGCTTTTAAGTCCCAATGCACTAAAATGGGAAATAAAGTAATAATAATTAGAGATAATTATCAATATGATATTGGAGTAGCAATACCATTTTTCTCAGCTAGAATTTTTCCTCTTTGCATTTATGTTCCAGAAAGATATTCATGTAGTTGAGTTAGTCAGAAATGTTAATGAGAAATGAACTTTTAAGTCTCGTGCCCGATAACTGACACTGAGAAAGGAAAAGAGTCACTATAGCTGTGCCCTACTGGATTGGTCTGATGGCAGCTTAATGTAGGAAAACATTTTTCTTGTTACTGGTGGATACTAAGTGTAGTCTGAGAGTTTCTGGCTAATCCCAGCTACCGATCACAGTGTTCAAATACTGAGCAGTGATGAAACCATTTTTGTTCACTCCATCAGAGTAGAGAAATGTGTAAAACTAAATCATCAAATGTTTTAGTGTAACAAATGCATTCATGGAAATCAGAATTTGCTCACTGACAAACCACAAGTATGAAATGCAGCCATCTTCATCAGAGAAGTCATTCATTGCAAATTATTCAGTCAGTTCTAGCAATTTATTAACATTAGTTAATAAAGAAGAACCTTTAAACAGAAAATAGAACAAGTCTTCATATTAATCACATGAGATGCTCTTTTTTGGTAGTTTATATCAAGTCGTGTCAAAGTGATGCTTCAATCTCATCTCATGAAATGTAGATTGTAACATACATCACAGTGTAAGGATAATTTCTGGAGACAAAAATATATCCTGAAAGACACTGAAGGAATTCATAAGTTTCTGGTTCAAATTGGGCAGAGTCTGGTAGGGAGACATGGTTGTGGTGGGAAAAGGACAAGAATTGTCCTGGGAATCCTCCTTGGTTACTGAGAACACAGGCAGGGACAAAACACCTGCGATGGGAGGAAGTCAGACACTCCAAGGGGATCAAGCAGAGGGCTGAGGAATTAAGAGTTGCTTCATAGCTTTGGTCAGAGAGTAGAACAAATATACATAGAATGTAAAAGAAGACAGCAGAAAAATAAGTGTGGATGTGCATGTGTTCTTATACACCTGTGTATTTCAGGTATATCACAACGAAAATGCTTAGAGCTATGGCTGTCTGTCTTTATAAACATAAGTGCTGATTCTCAATAGAGAAGAGTGCTTTTTAAAAAAAAATTTTTTTGAGTGATTTTTTTTGTACTCTTGATAGTGGAGTAAGGTGCCTGATAACTTGGTCTATTTCAGCATTCAAGGTCTACAGAATGATTTTGAAGATTTGGTCCAATCATTTTTTTAATTAAGCACTTTAAAAGTTCAGTGAGACTGAATAGCAAGATTGAAAGAGTGGAAGTTTTAAAATGAACTGGCAATTATTCATGGGTCATCCATTCTCAGATTTCATTTAATCAAAGACCCAATAAGAGCACACATTGTAAGGTAGTTCATTTTTTATAATTTCTTTAACTTTTTTATCTCATTTTAAAAATTATAAGAGTCATTAAGAGGCTAATTTTGAGATTCCCTCCAGAGTTTTCTTCATCAGGCACATTTTATTCTGTCTGCGGTAGCCGTGTATTAAGACTGAGTAAAGTAGTTAGATACCTGTTTAAGTATATACCTCTGGCTGTGTAGCATTGAAAGTACACATGTGCAGAACTGAAGTGCATTGGTGAATTGGGTCTACAACGTAATATTATTATGAAAGTAACAATACTATCATTAAATTAACTGAATACATTAGGAAATTGTACTCTGATTTGATAACATTTTGTTATGTAGATGTCCTGGTTTCAGCTGGGATGTAGTTAACTGTCTTCCTAGTAGCTGGTACAGTTCTATGTTTTGAGTTCAGTATGTGAAGAATGTTGATAACACTGATGTTTTCGGTTGTTGCTCAGTAGTGTTTAGACTATAGTCAAGGAGTTTTCAGCTTCTCATGCCCAGCCAGGGCGCCTGACCCAAACTGGCCAACAGTGTATTCCATACCATGGGACGTCCCATCTAGTTTAGGAACTGGGAAGTGGGGGGGCAGGGATTTGCCGCTCGGGGACTGGCTGGGTGTCGGTCGGCGGGTGGTGAGCAATTGCCCTGCGCATCATTTGTACATTCCAATCCTTTTATTACTACTGTTGTCATTTTATTAGTGTTATCATTATCATTATTAGTTTCTTCTTTTCTGTTCTATTAAACCGTTCTTATCTCAACCCACGAGTTTTACTTCTTTTCCTGATTTTCTCCCCCATCCCACTGGATGGGGGGGAGTGAGTGAGCGGCTGCGTGGTGCTTAGTTGCTGGCTGGGGTTAAACCACGACAGTAGATTACTTTAAATCTTTTCTAGGATACTGCAATAAATGAGATTTTAATTTTTAACTGTTTACTGATCAGATAGAGTGCTCACTTCTTCCTGTTTTTCCTTTCACAAAAATGGGCTGTATTCTTCTGTCTCCTCCTCCATACTGGATGAGAGGCTGAAGCAGGAAACATTAACTGGCTGAATGAGGCAGAAACCACAGATTTATATTTCTATATCC
Organism: Haliaeetus leucocephalus; assembly: GCF_000737465.1. Lineage (NCBI taxonomy): Eukaryota > Metazoa > Chordata > Aves > Accipitriformes > Accipitridae > Haliaeetus > Haliaeetus leucocephalus. The sequence continues at coordinate 1,483,880 of NW_010973072.1, forward strand.
ACTGACAAACTATAGCTTTTAGCACACCTTTGATTTTCAAAGCTTAATTGGAGTTAAGAATATTGACTGAGCTGTAAGTGCTTGAGCTTGCAATTCAGAAAGTTATTGAGAAAACTCCTTGCATTAATAAGGCATGAACAGGACTCTAGCTGCTCTTTAGCATCATAATCCTCCCCACTATTTCATGAAAACTAGTTTATCTTTATTGGAAGTTTAAATTCTGTATCAAATACATTAATTTCAGTCCTTTAACATGATAAATCTCAGTGTTCCAATTTACCAAGAATTACTGTCTGATAGGCAAAAAATATTCATTTAGATAATTAAAAATATGTATTGTCTGGCTGTTCTGTCATCTTCCCAATATCAGACAACATTGTATACTATACTGGTACCACAGGATGCACCAAACTCTGGAATGGAGTCTTAGATAGAACAGAGTCTCTGCTGATGAAATATCTGATGAAGAATGACAAGAAGGACACCCTGGCTGTGCACAGAGTTCAGTTACTTGGTGGAAGAACTTCATACCACGAAAGTGCCTTGGTCAGAGCTAAAACTAGAAACCACAGTCATAAAAGTGATTAAATTGCATTACTGCTAAAGAAGTGGCTCAAAATCCCCTTGAAAATTCTGCGTGGATACTAAATGGTGTACAAAATAGAGTCTCACTGGTTTAACTTTTGCTGAGATATAAGTTGAAATCATAACTATTCAGCATTAAGCCTTCCCAAGTACTATATAATCAAATTGAAACAGACACACACGATTGTTATAGCTGTGACAAGTAAAACAATGCAGCAAATGCCACCAGTTTGTGACTAACTTATTAGACTCATTATAAGGACATACAGTAAAGTTTGAAAACTTCCTTTGTCTGTAGAAACCCAGACCTAACTGACTTTCACTGGGACTTGGAATTTAAAACAAGAAAATCCTTTAAAAAAAGATGACAGAGTTCTTGTAATGACAGCTTCAAGGCAATTCTGAACTATATGTCATCTCAAGTTATACATACAAACAAGAAAATACTTAGTGTATCTGAATATAATTGTCTGTAGTCTACCTTATGAGAATGCAAGGAGCAAGGTAAATCAGTTCATCTTTCTAGGTAAGAAACTGTCTTTTCAAATTGCTCAGCTCCTTACTGTTCCTCTGAGAGTGATGGAAATCTGCCCTCTTTCTGTTGAAGCCTCATGGAAGGGTTGTTTGGGTTTTCTTTAACCTGGTAAGTAGTTTGTAGAATAGAAGTTGAATTAAACTAAAATATTTTTGCTCTTTGGACTATGTTTGCCACCTGCTTAATATCCCATGCTTAATCAATGTTAAGGGTGTGAAAAGAATGTTTGGATACAAGCTCAGTGCTCATGAGCTGTTCTGTTCAGGGGTGGCAGAGGTGACTTTACCCTCCCTCCCACACCCCCTCTGCTCTCCCGCTGGTAGCTATGAATGTGCTGCATAAATAAGCACAACTATATCTTGGCATAGTGATGCCACATAGATGCTAGAGTACAGAAGTTTCTGCATCAGCAGCCTGGGATCATAATAGACTGCAAGGTAAATTGAAAGCTGTTCACTTCCCTTTAAACTGCTGTGTTTGGGTGCTGATGTTCTTCACAAACAATTAAATTTAAAACCATTTCTGGGAGATTTTGCTCTCTTCCAGAAATGAGTTAATAAGAATTTTCAATTTCTTGTTTTAAGTCTTAGGCAGAGCTGGAAGCTATGAGAACAAAATTGCATATTGTTGTGTGTAACTCAATGCGGTATGTCTCTCCAGCCCACTGTGGTCTCTGGAACATGTAAGGGAGGCCATTTTCCCATCTTTTCCTCTTGTTATCTGGTGTCTGAACTTTAGGTGAACCCCCCAGTTCTGGTAGGATTGCCTCCATATATAATGAGATCATTACCATTACTTTAATTTCTTGTAACAGTATTGGGAAATGGAGTAGGTGACTGCTAATATACTTATTTCCTGCCCCTTCTGAGCCCTTTTGTTAATACTTTTCCTATACAGAGATTCAAAAAAATGCACCTTTTTCACCTGGGGCATTACGCTTCACTTAATGTAGTGCCAAGATTCTTCTCTTATTCAAAATCTTGGATGGTGGTCTTTGCTAGGTAACAGACCACCAGGCTTTGAGGACTCAGTGATTTGATTCAGCATGTGACAAATTTTATTTTCTTGTGAACATTTCAGGAATGCTTTTTATCTGAAAGCCAATCCAAAAGTGTGCTAGTTGATTCTGTGTTACAGTGCAAAGCAACAGCTAATTAGACATTCCTTTTACTCCTACAGAGCTAGCATTTGGATCAGTTGGTCTGATCCTTTTCTTAATGTTTAATAAATTTTTGGCTGTTACACTTTTATTCATTAAGTTCACTTTTGAAAGGATCAACTCAGCTTTTTCAGATGTGTACGTGAACATGAAAGAATAGAGCCAAGATGCTTCGTTCTTTCAAGTCACAATCCCAGATGCCTCCCAACTAGTTTGATGATCATTATCCTGCTGTAGTAATTTAAGCACCTTATTGCCAGGATGCTTTCTAGGAGTGCAATTAGAAACTCTGAGCTGTTAGTCTAAGCTGTGCTCTGCTTCTATATTCTTGGTTGAGAGCATTTCCCATTTTCTTTATCAATTTTGAGAATCTCCTTGATTGTGCTAATGATGTTCAAATGCTGTTTAAACAGATACAGTAACCTTGTGCCTTTCTTGTACTTTTTGTCAGTACATTGGTTTAAAAAAAATTCTGAGGCTAAGAAAAGGCCTGAGAATAAATATACAATTGAAAATATCAGTGTTTTGGAAGTGCTGAATAGTGTCAGACAAATCTTTGGAGGTGGGTTCTAGTACCAACAGTTACTATGTAGAAATGCTTTGGGTTTACTTCAGTAGGCAAATTCTATAGTATTCCCTAGGAATAACTCTCAAAAATACTTGGTTTTAGCAGCTTCTCACCCCTCTTGTTTTGTAATGTTTATTTGCATTAGTAAAATGTACAGAGTATACCAGCAGCTGATTCAGAGAGGTAACTCTCCCTTGTGAATTAGCAGAAAAACATTATCAGAACAGACAATGGGCATATATTTCAAGAATTAACTCTACAGAGTGAGGCAAACAGATCCTTGGTATGGTCTCTGATCATCTGTACTGGAACAAGCTACAGTTTTGAAAAATAGATTTAAAATACTCAGGAATCAATAGCAGTACTGGGTGAGGAAATAATCTTTAATCCTGTTTGGTGGAACCTGTGGTGGTTTGTCATTATGATAAGATCCTTTAGTAGGGTAAACACTATGAGCTGCCTTAATGTCTACATATATGTAATAGATACTTAAGCAACGTGCATATATATATTTTTTATTGACCCGTTCTTCCAGCTCATTAAACACAGCTGCCGCTTACTATCAGGAGAAAATGCAATGAAAGTCATTTGAAGAGGGAGGTGATTGGTTGTCTTAAATCCACCATGTGTTGTTTATTTTGCTTCATAAAAGAGAAGCCGTTTTATTGCAGATGTTTGCCAAAAACCAGTCATCACTAAGTAGTGTGAAGAGAGAAAGTGATAGCAAAATATAATCTGATACAGCTAGTGGGAGAAAAAGCCTTTTCCAATGTTGCTGGATAATAATAAGTATCCTCCTGTCAAAAATGTAGAGGAACACTAGAAAGAGCTTACCTGAGCTGTCTTTTCAAAAGCATTTTGATTTCTAGCCTATATTGATAGTGAATGTCTATTGATGTTATTTTTGTGTCCTCTAATTGTTTAACTGCTTATAGGGGAAATACAGACCAAGGTATGTGTTAAGCACCCAACTCCTATTCATTTAAAAATCATGTCGAGGTTCCTTATTCCATGAAAATTTTCCACCACATTCCTTAAGTTATCTTGTCATATGTCCATGTGAACCATTGCAGTTGATGACATTAAATGAAATGTGTATCTCATATCTAATATTAAGGGTCTAAAGTGAACTGACTATTGTATCTCCCAAGTTCACTGTGCATCAGTTACTTTGAGAAGAACTAGCTGAGATTTTTTTTTTTTTTTTTTAATGGGAATCTTCAAGTCAATGCTCAGGAAATTTTCTGAGGTCGTGGATACAGTTTATGTTAACAAAAAGAAATTTTGAAAGATCCACCCAAGAATACTGTGGTAGTTGCTATACTTTTATTCAATGTCCATTAAATCAATCAATCAATCAAAAAAATTACTGCTGACTGCTCTCATGGTACTGGGTATTTAATGAAGGTAAGGCTTAATTTACAGGTGCAGGTGTGTATCTGAAAGGACAATCTACAGGGTAACAAATTAATTTAATGCTGCAAAGAAAGGGCAAGAGAAGCCTATTGCTCTTCCTACAAAAACAGGACAGTGAGTATGTCCTTTCTGAAATGTGATGCTTAATGCTGCCCTACATTTCTACTTTATCTTCTTCTGCCCACTTTACATAGTTACTCACTAAAGAACTGTGTAAAAATTGTCATATTCTTAGACTAATAACTTCTAAATTCAGAGTGCTGTCGCTAGCTAGTAAGAATGACCTCCAGAGATACTACCATGTGCAACGTTGCACAATGGGTAATAAATGTAACTTTAATGCTGAATTCTTATATGCATAAAGATAAAGATAATTTTATATCCTACTTGTTTTAACCAGTCTGCCTATTTTTGGTAGAGCGATGAGAGAACAATTTCTGTAATCTTTCATATTTGCAAAATTTAGAAATAATAGCTGTTTGTTAAGAAAAAAAGGGATATTTGGTTTCACTTATTTTACATTTTTAAAAAACAAAACACCAAAACCCAAGTTGTTAGGTACCTTAATTTCTGACAGGGATGATTCTCAATGCTCTTAATTCTTATAAAAGCAGAGAAAGCAAAATGCCATCAACACCAGAGTGGTGCATAGGCTACACATAATTTATACAACTAGACATTGTGTCCCCAGGATGTTACAAAGAAGCAGCTGATTGAAGCATTAACATGTCTTCAGTCCTTTTCACTAAAAGACACAAGGTCACTGCACTGGCTTAGTGAATGGGAAGTTGATACCTGATTTCTTTCCATCCTTCTTGCACTGACAGAACCTTAATCCACTGACTATAGTACTGAGTCTTTTTTTGGAGGGGGGAGGAGGTGAAAACAGCCTCAAGAAATGAATATTTATGTACATATTTCTGTAATTTAAATTCACTCATTGAATCCAGCTAGTACATACAGCTTCCACCAGTGGGAGGATCGAAATCTGTAGAAGTGCAAATACTGCTGGTGAGAAAGCTTTCTTCACTGAAATAAAAAGAAATGGAAACAAACCTTGTGGTTAGTGATGATGAATATCATCAAAATGAGTGCATTCAGAGGAAACACATACTCTTAAATGCTCTGTATATATTATCCTCATGTTCTTTCATAGCAAAAATGATAAGCAAAGGAAGAAGCATACCGATGCTGCCTAATGTACAGCTACATATGTATCTCTATATATATCCTATAATACTGTTAATTCTCTTTTGTAATGACCATTGCTTAACTGTAAGAAATAGGTGGCAAGCCCAGCTTGCTTACATGGGAGAGGGTGCAGACATGGTAAAGGAAAAATGTATTTTATACTAGCTTTCCTGTCTTTAGTCTCCAATTAATTGTACTTAAACCAATAATCAAAGAGAGAATAATAATATTTTACTCTCTGATACATGAAGTGGTTTTCATTAAAACCACAAACCAAAGCTGGGCTTGGCAGTGAAGCCCCTGAAACTACCACAGTCCAGGGAGGAAAAAAGCCAGTAGCCTCATGGCTCACCTGGGGACTGCTTTGGACAGCTGAAGCTGTCTCTCCTGACCCATCATAGTCATGGCACTGCTGACAAAGCGAAGCAGCGGTCATCTAGTGTGCAAGAATCTAGAAGGGGTGCAAAGAGTGATTATCGAAGGAAAACTAGAAGTGCTGCTGAGGTTACACTGGTGCCCTGAACATTTCTCTCACTCAATTTTTATTTATTGTCTACTTATTTAGTCTATCTAATGAACAACCTCAGTATGCAACCTCATAATGAAAACATTACAGAATATTTCATGCTTAGTTGGAGCTGAATTTGTCCCTTTTGTTTAACCAAGACACACATTTGTAGGGTTATTAGAAAATAATACATCCACTGTATATTTTAAAATAATTGCCTGACATTGATTTTGAAACTATGAAAATTATCAGAGAATAACAATAATGATATTATTGATAATGCATACACATGAATACTGTTACTTTTATGGTTAGTGTCAATTCCTAGGAGACACAGTTTTGAATTAAATCTGTGCGCTAGCCACTATATATAAAGTCAGTCCAGAAACACAGACTTTGCCTCATAAAGCTTATGCTCTAAATGTAAGATAAGAGATGACAATCAGATGTGGTTGTAGTCATAACACATCCACAATCTAGGTTTTATTAACTAGGAAAGACATTGCAGCAAAGGTGAATTTTAAGGGAAAAAATGAGTGAAGATGATGGGCTTTATTTTTTATTATTGCAAGTGTGAAAGAATTTGTAAAAGGGTCTCTTCTCAAATCAAGTACTGGGACAGTGGATATTCATACATGCACTGATCTGGAGTAGGTCAGCTGCTGTTTACTGAATCTCATAAGAATTCTTGAGTTCTGAGATCTGCAGGGACCTTTCTGGTGACTGGCATAAACAGCTAATTAAAAGCTAGTTACTGGCAACCATAGCAGGGGATATGTCTGGTAACACATCTGAAAAATAAGACTGGAGAACACTATCATATTCAGTAACTAATATCTTCAGTAGTCTTGTAATCTTTAATGTAACATAGAATATACAAGTTACTTAAAAAATAAAAATGTGTAGTAGCTGTCAGTTAATGGCCTGACGTAGGAGTCCTTCTCAGGACAGGTGGAGCTCATTAAAATAGGAGTTTGCATAAGTTAATGATGTGGTCCCAGAAATGTGCTGCTAAAATGATTATAAAGCAGTGTTATAAATGATTAAATTTCAAGTCCCCAACAGCATGCATTGCCATAATAGATCCAGTAATCTTTCCATCCTCAGGTGGTAGATTTTCAAAGATATGTTCATACATATGTCACAAGGATTCTTGGGGTCTCTGCTGCCACAGACCTGCATTCCTTTCTGACTTAGCTCCCACTGACACTAAAATTCGACTACTTGTGCCAAGGCATAACTTGCATTCCAGATATTCCACATTCCAGATATTTCCCCATTCCTGGCCCTTGAGACAGCACGCATCTTCAGGATAGTGGTTCATGGTAGCCCTTGAAAATAACAGCAAGCACAATGCTTAATTTAGCCATTGCCTTTATCAAACCTGTTTGAATGAGTGGTGCTGTGAGCCAAATGTCCTATTGATTTACAGCACAGCAACAGTGGAAACATGGAGGGGGTGGGGAAACCACAGCGCAGTGGATTTTGAAAGACAAAAAAATAATACTGTGCCAGGATAGTTTAAAATGTCAAGTAGTGAGTTTGTTCTTAGGTTAAAATGGACATTCTAACACCAAAACAAGTCGTCCTGGTAACAGTTCTCCTAAAACAAATGCTTCTGAATGTGAACGGGAAAAGCTGTTCTTCATGAGGTATTCTGATTTTTAAATGGTTTCCCAAAGTGTCACAGTTTTAAAGAGTTTTTGAAGAAAATAACGTACATACTGAAAACGTGCAAAATGAAACATACTTTTCCAATTAATTGAATATAATCACACTTTGCATCACACAAGGAGAACAGTCTTGTGTTTAGAACAGTCTGGGGGGGGTTTTTTCCTATCATTTTAAAGTTTGCATTACAATATAAAAAAGGTAATACCATATCAGAAATTGATAGCCTCAATAGATGTATGTTGACCACATAATAAGAAATTAAAGACAGACCTTAGAGTAGATTAAATAACAACAATAATAATAATAATAATATCTATATTCATTCCATGTCTGTCTAACTGATGCATTGTCACAGGCTTTCAATTGGTCTAAAGTCCCTGGAGGCTTCCAGACTTCAAGAAACTGAAATGAATCTGATGGAGGGCTTTTCAAATAGGTTTCTAAAGGTTTCGGGAGTTTTCTGTTGTTCTTACATATTACGATCCTTGCCAGCTGTTGTAAAGATCTATTTGTTTTCTGGTTTAGTTTACCTAGTCTGAGACAACAATAATTCAGTAAATCAAAAGTTACTCATTAAGCATATTTTGTTTTCATTTTGAATATTTCCCATTTTTGCTAAGTAGGAAAGCATGAACTTTTCATCATGAAAGATCAACATGACCTTTTAAAAGAATCAGGTGCAAGCATTTCAGCATTTGGATGTTCTGGCATTTCAATAAAAGACCAAATGAATTTTAACACATAATATATCTTAAAATGTGAATAGTAACATGAATTGCTTTCCCTCACTTGGCTTGAAATTCATTCATGTATTTTGAAGTTATCATAAGAGTTCACCTAAGTAATAATAGTAAAAATACTTGACCAGGGGAAAAAAAAAGGGAAATTTTAGGTAAATTCCTTTTTGTTAATTCCTTGAACACTCTTCAGCAGTATATAAGATATCATTACTGTCAATACTTTTCAATTTTGTTGGGTGTTTGCAAGGTATGAAGAAATGTTTCTCCTAACAGAATCTAAAGTATGTCATTGTTTAAAAAATTTTAGAATTTGGAGCTGATGTGATGGGCAGGGTCATTGTAGATACTGCTTAATGTATGTTGCTGACAGTAAACGTAAAGCATGGAAGAACCATTGCAGGCTGCTCTTACTGTACACATCTCTAGTAAACATTATCACAACAGTGGCAGGAATTGTTGGTTCCCAAAGGATTATGGCTTAATAGGAGAAACTGTTATGCACAGATTTGACTTTAACAATGTGACTTGACCATCTGGTAGCAATGTAGGTGCTTAGCTGAGTAAAAGTAAGGACATACTCGTATGCATTGCTGGACTGGAGTTTTAGGGAGGAATGAGTTCTAGCAAATAGGTATTTTAGAGCAAAGGAGTTCACCTACACTGGACAAAGACACATCTGCAGTTTTTAGGTAGAACACCTTATCTGACAGTTATTTGAATAAATGTTGAATACACTAAATAATAAGAGTTTTTATTTGTAGAATTCTTTTGTTCTTCACCTAGGCATGACTCAGATTACCTGATCATAGTTTAAAGCATTTCAAGTGAATGGGTGGGGCATTTAGGATTCAGTTTCTGGCACACTAAACTCAACCGTAATTGAAACTCAGAGGAGTAAGTTAAACAGCTCCTTCCTTGCTCCTTTATTGCTGAAAAGACTCTCTTTGGAAGCAAAAATGTTCACTTACACATAGCGTTTAAAGAACATGCACTTTGAATTTTAGAGAATCAAGAACAAGTTAATAGAGAAACACAGTTTCTTTTTTTTCCAAGCTCTTGCATCTGTGAGGTATATCGCATACACTGCACAAGTTTAAGTATAGGTAAGAGGTAAAAGTTAATCTATAAAGAATAACCTTTGGTAATGCATTTTAATTACTAGAAGTGTTCTAAACTCTCAGCAGATAGAGCCTCAGCATCTCTTTGTTCTCTCTGCTGTAGGGGATTGTCTATCCTTTAAATTAGAATTTCTACCATTTTAGTTTACTCAAGTTGTAGGAGACAGAAAATAGCATTTCAGTAGGTACTGCTTGGCTGTTATTCTTTCCAGATGGCTCAGGGGGCCTTCTTTCAAAGAAAGAAATTCATGTCAAAGTAGTTACAAGTTTTGTGCACCAACAATACCTTTGTGTCAGCAAAATAGCTCTGACAACTGGAGGGAACACTTGTGTTTGAGGATATTCTGAGGAAACAAGCTCTGCAGTTAAATTCTTGTAAATTTTCCATTGAGGTGGCTCAATCCTGCTGTTTTCATGTAAGGAAAAACCCGGCTGGTTTACGTAAGCACATGCTTTGCATTGGTGCAATGCATTGGCATTTGGTTCAGTGCCTGTCATTACCTGGTTTTTGTGTGGTTTAGTTTTCTCCTTTGTCAGGGGGTAACGTGCAGGCTAAGTTTTATGTCACCCAAAGCCTGCTGGTTGAGGCATGCAGCGAAGCTATCAGTCCTGCCTGTTACATCTGTGGCAATTCTACCCAGAGGAGATGTTGCAAGACAGTGAGTCCCCAGTGGGATGTAATAGAATGGAAGCAGATGGTGAGCTGAAGAAAATTTCAGGGGAGGATTACATTTTCCAGTTACTGTCTTTTTGATTTCACTGTTATTGTCTGATGAATTGTGTCAGATTTGATCCTTCAGATTGAAAAGCTGCTTCTCAATGTGCTCCCAAATGTACAGATAAAGTAAATGGCTGTTGCCAATGTACTCTATCAGAAACCTAATTTTTTAAATGCATATTAGGAAGGGTGTCTTGTTTTGTTATGTCTGCTGTGTGATTTTTGCCTTCAACTGAGGATTTTTTTTTGGTCATAGTTTATGTTGATGACTGTTTTTTCAGTAGGCTACTGTGTTTTGATCCATAATAGTATGTACATCGGTACTTGGAATTTATTCTTGGACAAGGCAAGCAGAAATGCTTTCTCATGCCCTGGCTTTACACAGCCTTTTTTTGGCTTATTTGTAGTCTCTGATTAACACTTTGGAAAAGTGAGGCTAAGAGAGAAGGGGGGCACAGACCCTGAGACCCCAGAACTGGAACTAATGTGGATACATGGCTGCAGTCCATCCCTAGTGGAAGAGTAAGCCCAACTCCTGGGGAATATGAAGAGTGGAAGCTGGTGGCTTCTGGCACCAAGAGGAAGGCTCCTGCCCCACCTAAAAGCTTGCAGCTGCAAAGCAGGTTCACTGCCCTCAAAGCTGAGGAGAAGCCACATGTGCTTTCAAACAAAGCGTCTGAGCCAGCTAACCCTGAGCCATGTGGGTTAGCAATGGCTAACAATTGCTTTAACAATTGCTTTTCTTTACAATTTTCAGGAAACTATATCATAGTAGAGGAGGCTAAAAGTAAGTCATAGGGTATTGTAGGAAGCAGTGTCCTGTGCTGTCCAGAAAGCAGAGTCCAGTGTTGAATCTGATCTCTTTTGTACACAGCAGAGCACAAATTGGAGCATTCTCACTGTAAGAATACAGGGTACTCTGGAATCACTGTGTTTTTTTGTTCTTTTGATCTTTGCTCCAATTACTTTCTAAGAAAATAATTATTGGGCTAGGGAGGAAGTAGAGGACATTCACTTCCACAGACTAATGGTTTGGGCAATGGTTGGGATAGGAGGTGCTTTGCCTTTAGGTAGCAGAGGGTTTTTAATCCTGCTTTCCCAGTTCTTCAGTACCCCATGCAGTACAGTTGGCACCACTGCCTCATCCCTCTTGCTTCTTTTTGATTGTTTCCTAAATAAAAACCTGTTTTGATTGACAAGCAAATGTTTGCCAAATTATATCATCTTTGTGAAATAGACTGAAACAATGTTTTTAATTATTAAAAAAACCCAAACAAACCCCAAACTGTTTGCCTTCTAATAATAACAATGACAATGTTCACACAGCCATGACTTTCAAGATAATCTGTTAAAGTAAGGTGTCCTGGTTTCAGCTGGGATAGAGTTAATTGTCTTCCTAGTAGCTGGTCCAGTGCTATGTTTTGTGTTCAGTATGTGAAGAATGTTGATAACACTGATGTTTTCAGTTGTTGCTCAGTAGTGTTTAGACTATAGTCAAGGATTTTTCAGCTTCTCATGCCCAGCCAGGGCACCTGACCCAAACTGGCCAACAGTGTATTCCATACCATGGGACGTCCCATCTAGTTTAGGAACTGGGAAGTGGGGGTGGGGAATCGCCGCTCGGGGACTGGCTGGGTGTCGGTCGGCGGGTGGTGAGCAATTGCCCTGCGCATCATTTGTACATTCCAATCCTTTCATGACTGCTGTTGTCATTTTATTAGCGTTATCATTATTAGTTTCTTCTTTTCTGTTCTATTAAACCGTTCTTATCTCAACCCACAAGTTTTACTTCTTTTCCGCGATTTTCTCCCCCATCCCACTGGGTGGGGCAAAGTGAGTGAGCGGCTGCGTGTTGCTTAGTTGCTGGCTGGGGGTAAACCACGACATAAGGACACTTTCTTTGCAAATTCTAAGCAAGTATGTGACCTCACACAATAACTCTCACTCAAGATCATGCGGACGCTTGATGACAGCTTCAAACCTAGCACATGCCAACAGGACAAGACTGTATTTCCAGGACCCTATGGCTAAAATATTAGAAGCTGTGGTACTCAGAATATGAATAGCTGTGACTGAGATGGACAGTTTTCCTCAAGTCGGTGTGAAAATAAACATTTTGCAAAATGATCAGCCCTCAGCTGAGTGGAGACTGGAAAGTCTGTTGAGGTCCAAACTCAAATTCAACTGGTGAATTATATGTAAACATTTCTGTATCGCCTGGCAACTCCTAGACCTTTCACTGTGATTATTTATTATTATTATTTTACATGATTAAAATTCAAGAGGACTAAGAAACATCAGGGTACTATTTACAAATTAAACATTTTCTGTTCAATATGGAAGCATAAAATTCTTTCTTCATTGTTTCATCCTCTCCATGTCATTTTCATCCACAATCGAGGACTGAATCTACTGTTCTTCTAACCACAATTCCATGCTGCAGGTGCAGTAATAGCCAAAGATTATTGAACGCACAAACATTATTACATCCATCTTATCAATAAATGTGTCATGAGCCAATTTGATGCAATTACATAGAGGTGCCCTTTCTACAATACCAGTAGATCACTTTGATGCGCAACTTAAACAATAATACTTTAAAATAGTTTAAAATACTTATGGAAAAAAAAAACCAAAACTGATTTTCAGCAAAAGGATATTCCCTAGATATTCATTAAAGAGAAGGCTGATAGCTTAAATTAAATTAAAAAAAACAAAACAAACCAGTAGTAGAAAATCTTTTATATAAATTATGTGGAATTGGGACTTAAATATTGGATACAATTAAACCCCATCTCTAGCTATGGGCAAACACTATTGTGCCTACCTCCATATTAGATGTTGGTAGAGTTAATAGTAGTTTTTTATTTCTTACTACGAAATGATCATTACTACTTTGGTGGCTATACATATGAAAGTGTAAACAGAAACAGACCTTTTCTCTATTATTCCTTTCTATACGCTTATATCATGTTCATTCTTATTTTTCTTTTTTCTCGGTTAAATGCTGTGTGTTGATTTATTCCATTATAGAAGATGAGGTTATAAAGGAGTTTCAAGACTTCTGAAGTGAATTGAGGTACGAGAAGAGGATAAATCTAAATGAAGTTGAAGTTTGTAGTAGGTTATAATGACAGCTTTCTGACTGCTTCCTTTTATTTAGTGTTGGCTTATTTACTCAGGCTTAGAAACTCATAAACATTGTAAATACACATGTAAATGTAATGAACTTCTTTTCTAGACGGTTATGGCTCAGCTTCCTTTGGTATATTTTAAAAATGGCAATTTCATATATTTCTTTGATCTTCTTCCTGTACTGATGTTGCAGATAACCAGGGTATTCGAGCTACCTGCTGTTGTTGCTACTTAAATACTGTGGTTATGTGATTTAACGTGCTTTGAAAGGGTACATGTTTAACACTATTCATGCAAGAATGACTTAGAAGGATTGGAAGTTTCTAGCAATTCAGAATCTTTGACTCAGCTGCCATGTGCTACTTTCTGGAGCCTAAAAAGACAAGAGGTTCATCAGTTTTGAGGGAAAAATAGATTGTGGAATTGATATCAGTATTCATGAGAGACTGGCCAAATTGCCCCACAGCTCTATAGCCTTCAGAAAGGCCGCTGCTCAAACAGCTACATTGCTGATCTCATCATGCAATTTTTCATCTATAGAATAACAGTACATTGGAGGAATGTAGGGAGTTATATATAGAAGGGAGGATACAGTGAGAGAGAAAGTTTGGTCCCACAAACAGCCTGTTTGGGACAGCATGGTGGGGAGGAAATAGGACATGGATTGGTTAAGAACAATTCAGAGCACAAGCATCTAGTTGTTATTTCCTTTGCAGATCAAGTTTTGATACCTAAAATATAACTTATGAATAGTATGTGGTTTATTAGCCTAGTCAGTAGTTTATTAGAATGACATCTGTATAGGCATGATTATTATCTTCTTGTGTAAGGGTGGATATTTTTCAATTCTCAACATCTTGCAATACGTATGGAATTCATACCATAAATGTGTACATCATTCTGTAAGTACCAACTCTGCCTTCATCCAGCACTCCAAGAAAAGATGTACATGTGCACCTACCCACAGAGACAATCCTATCTTACCCTACTTAATTTGGGTAGATGAAACTGCATGTGTATCATCCTACATTTCCATGCGCTCTGGTTGTAAAATGGAGGTTCCATGGGAAACAACAAAAACAAATTAGTGTAACTAATTCCAGTCAACAAGCACTGGAATTTAACAACATTTAGATGAAAATGGGTATTTAGTTTAAACTTTGATTTATGCCTTTATTAATCAGAGTCCAAACTCTTGATTCTGTTTCACCTGGTTTGCATTATTTCTATAGGATGGAATTAATGAAAAAAGTATCTTGAGTTTATTCTCCATAAAGAGAATTTGGAGTTGCATATGGGCCTTTTAGGAGTTCTTTCAAGCATTTCTATGTTCCAGCAATCTCCATGCTGTGAAAGCCCCTGAAGGGTTTAGACAGTTCTATGTGTCTTTTTGTTCCTCTCTAATGAAGCTATAATAAGGCACCAAATTTCTCAGAATAATTTTTCTAAAATGAGATACAAAACCAGTGCTGCATTGTGCTATTGCAGCACTGTCAGCACTATGTGATAAAGTAGTATAAATACAAATTACAGCAGCAACAGTTTTTTCTGCACAAAGGTAGGAAATAGTACTTTTCTACGCATGTTTTTGATTTAGTGTTAACTGCTGACTGAACTGAAACAGCTCTGGGGATTATTCTACATGAATTTCAGGAATGGTATAGTACCAGCTCTTAGAAAGTTCATGGAAGTAGGAAAAGCAGCAATTTTGTCACATTTGGAAAAATATTGGAAAGTGAAATTAAATTGTGTGTTTTTAAAACAGGCCAGAATGGTTAGAGTACGAGAATGTCATGGCGACTCCCTGTGACTGACCCATGGGTGTTGGTCTCTGTGCTTCTGAGTGGCTGCAGTTTCTGTAGACTGTTAAGACATAAATACCTCTTGAAATAGGGCTCAAGAGTTATGTTTCTGTTTTTTTCAGTAAGCATGTGAAAATTCCACATCAGGATTGCAGCTTTGTAAGCAGTATTTCTATCATAATTGATGATCTCATCTGAGTGTGTTCATTCCCCTTTCCCACACTTCTTAATGTGCACAGAAGAGTTGGGCCTGACTTCTCTGAGCTACCTTATGCAATTCAAGGTAATACATCTCTGTTTCCCTCTCACTTTGAAAAATAAGGCTCTTTCAAAATCACTAGGTAATGATATTGCTCTAAAAGAACCACATATTTTAGCAGCAGGACTCCTCTTAGTAGTGGTTTAATAAGTGTGGAAATACAGGATTTAAAGTGACTGTGGTTTATAATATTGCAGGTAAATGCTACTTCCACTCACCCCATGAAAATCATTTCTCATACAAACTTCTAAATTACTTTAAATAGTGTAGACTGATAGAAATATTTTAGCATGTTTGCATCTTTTTTTGAACTTCCTAACTGAATAAATTTGTGAATTATGTACATTTGTTTTTCTTATCCCAATGTACATAAATTGTATAGATAAAACCCCAAAATTTTACTGTGCTACAATATGCTATACAACATAAAACTGAAGACCAAAACAAATTAGACCTCAACATAAATGAATACTTCAGGATTTTTCAGGAAGCTAGAAAAGATATATGGCATTGATTTCTTTAGCATAGATAATAATCTATAACCTAAGTTTCTTGAGCCAGTATTTCTCTAATTTACAATTGCAAGAGATAGATAGCACCGATCACATAGCAAATGAATGAATTTTTGGACTTCTTGAAATTTGGAAAGTAATACTTTAATTGGTATTTTTCTGCCCTCTCCCTGCCTGTTTTAGCATTCTCCTTTTCCATTCACGAGGCTCACGTAATTTCATATTTGTTTACCTTTTTTAAGTTTATAACGTTTATATGCCCCTGTAAAGGGCTTTAGTGTAAAATCAAAACAGATCCTCCTGTAATCATAGTTTTGAAATAAATTAAAACCACCTTGACAGGACCATCTTAAAGCACATTGATGTAAAGAAGTGAAAATATGGAAAAAGTGATAATCCAACTTAACCCTCAGGAAACTAGAGGCAAGAAGTAGAATTTAGCTGCAGTGGTTTATTGTGGGAAAATCTTTGAAATGTATACTGTTTATGACTGCACTGAAAATTTAGAGTAGTGAAAATATATAACTTAGTGATAAAGTTAAACCGAAACAGCTGATACTATTCCTCTGTAGGACAGTAACCTTCCCCATATGTGGAAAATGTTAATGTTTCTTGATGAAAACAAATTTGTGACTTAAATTGAATAGTAAGACACTGCATATGTTGGATTCCTGATAAATGAGACAGATGCCAGAGTAGTTAGAGATGAATCATGTGAATCACTAGAATTCCTGGGCACTGCAAGGGTAAAACTGAGCCCAAGACATCAGCATGGCAGCATTGTTCTGCTGAACAACCTGAACCAGACTTGTCAGTGCTGGAAAGTACATGAGCTATCTTCAGTTCAATCATGATGGGGGAGGAAGGATTCCTGCAGTAGTAAATGTTAGGTAGGAGGAAGTAAGTTGCCACCGATAGCAATTCTTTTAATAGAAGGGAGCATCAGAGAGATTGTATGTATGTGATCATGATAAAAAGAAAGCCTCTGTAGACTTACTATTTTGTGCTAAGTGCCTAGGTCTGGCTTAAGTTAGGACTTTGGGGAAGAAGTGTTAATAGTTATGTTGATACTTTTCCACAATCATTACTGCTTAGTCTCAGTCACAACAGGGAGCAGCACCAAGGTTGCTCGAACTTCTGTCCTTAGTCTGCAGTGCAAGAAATACGAGGTGAAATTGTGCTCTGGTTGAGCCTCTAATATGCATACCTAAGAGAGAAGTAGGAAGGTATAAGCAATTTAAAGAATTTAAGGACAACCAAGACTGTGTATCAAGAGAAATTAGTTTTCATCATAAAGTAATTGTGAATTCTGAAGTCTTAAAAGTTACACACATACAGATACATATGCACACATACATGCACTCAGAAGAGAGAAAGAAGAAGGAAAAAAGGAAAAAGCAAAAAGAAAAAAAGCAATACTTGTGAGTTGCCTGTTAGATGCAAGCAGGTGGATTCTATATCATACTGGAAAGGAGAGAGAAAGTAAGCCATCTCTGGCTCCAGACCACAAAGTCTTGTGTGGAGTCATGAGGAATCTTTAATACAAAAAGAATCTCGATAGCCTTCCCTGGTCTCTGTAAATAATAGACATGAGTGAAACGGTGCTTGTTTTGTAAGGCTAAATGTATATATCTGTCGTTAACAGAGCACTTATTTTTCTTTTCTTTTCGACAGGGCTAAGGTTAAGACAAAAATAGATCCTGCTGCATGTTTTTTTGACCGTGACATTGTGTATTTTATTCTTTAGTATGTCTGAGAACTGTGGAAGTCAGCTTGTTCCTTTCAGCTTGTTCTCGATGTTAGAGTTTTCTGTTTTCTATGATTTTACTGGAAAGAGGCAAAAAACCCAAGAAAAGCCTTCAGAATGTGGAACTTTAATTATTAGTATGTAATCCAGATTTAGAGGTCTTCTACCGAGGGTGTCGAAATTCATTATTTTAGTATGTATGTTTTACAAAGCTGTGAACCTTGGTTAATTTTAGAAAGTCTGATGAACTAAAATAGATGTCCTCTGCTTTAAAGTCAGATGACTCAGTTGAACTGCAGGCCCTTGAGCTTTTCAGGGCTGCATTGGTAGCGAGGCTGTGTCTTTTAAAATGGATGTTAATTGTTGAAATGGAAAGCAGGTACTTTTGGCTTCTCCCCCCCCCCCCCCCCCCCCGTTGAAACATTTTTCTGCAGTGTGCTTTGAGCTGTTATTGAAAATCTGTGAAGGTATTACCCTAATGTTAATAGTTAGTGATTTGGACCATGTAGTCAGGGAATTCTACTATATATTTCTGAGGACTGTTTGCCTTCTTTGAGCCATGCCTTGTGTAATAACTGTATACTGCATTTCTATTCCATCCGCTGACAGAAACTGGTAAGATAGGGGCAGGCCTTTGGTTTACTGTCACTCTTCAAAGCGGTTTTCTCGCAGGGTTGTGCAAAGAGGAAAGAATAGGAGAGCTGGGATTCAGAAAAGTATCTTCCAGTTGAAACACCCTCAAAGCCAGTCATGCCATATTTGGAACCTCCATTCCTCTAAGCTGTCAAAAGTCTAGCTTTCAATGATTGTGAGCTGATTTTGGAAGCACATAATGACTGTGTATCCTGCTAACTAGCATAGGAGTTGAATGTTCAGCACACACTAAAATCATTCTGGGTCTTCTTGTTTATTTGGATGTGTGCCTGAAGAATGGCAGAAGATGAAGTAAAGATTTTTAAGCCAAACCTGTAAGAAGTCAGGGTGAAGATTCTCTTCTATCATTATTCTTATTAGGAAGCCTTTGAAACTTAGAAAAAGGACAATGACTGTAAGTTCTCACCAGATTTTTAGGGGGAAAAAATCATTGCAATTTGGAAGGAAAAAGAAAGGAAAAATTGTTACAAAAATTTTTCTGACTCTCTAAGAGAGAGAGCACACATGTGAAGCTGAGTGGATGCACATTCCACCACACGTACAAAGTCTCTTCTGAGGCTTTGTTTATATTTGAACCTGGCTGTAGTTCTCCTGGCAGATTTGTCATTTGGACCCCACATTTGTAGCACTGAACAGTCTCATGCCCTTAGTGAAAGAACACTGTGGAATTAGATCTCTGAAAAATATTAGGACTGACAAAGATTAATTAAAAATATGGCTTTAGAATGTTTCCTATAGAAAGTGTCACCAGGGTAGAAATCTTTCAAGGAAACCTCAACTTACCTATTTTGTTCTGTAGAAACGATTCAGGATTTGTGGTTACATCGTAAGGACAATGTGGTTTCAACTGAATTTGTAAGGACAGTGTATTGTGAGACACTGAATGAAATCTACCACGTAGGGGTAGAGTAAGTCTATGCAGACCAAAATCAGAGGAAGTTTCAGATAACTTTAGTGGAATGCTTTTAGGGAAAAGGTAATGTCAAATAGTAAAGCTTCAGAACACGGAATTTGGGTACATCAGTGTAGTAGTTTGGGGGAAGGGGCATCTAGCCAGAGGTTTAACTGGGTTTACTGGCAGATATGTGATGTGTAATTCTTTATTCACAATACGGTTGGAAACTTGTAGAGTCTGGATTGCACAGATGCTCCTAAATGCTGCATAAAAATGAACAGTGCACATGGAATGTATGTATTTCTGTGTATTTTGGTTTTACATATTGTGCTTTTAGCATGTGGTACCAAACAAACAATATGATAGCCCCCCAAATTGCAGCTATTTCAAGATAAATACTTCCAGTGATACTAAATTTTTCGAAGACAGTTTTCGTAACATGTAATCATGCTTTTTGGCTGCAGTCTGCTAAGTTTTCAAGCACAGATAGCTAAATCTAAAGTGTGCTCTATTTCTTTTGCTTTTTATTAAAGGTAAAACTTCAGTTCATAAACCAGATTTCATATATTAAAATCAGGACATCACTTGCATTGTTCTCTGAAGCACCTAGTGCAGATACTAGAAAACAAAAACTAAACTTTATAGAGTGGTAACTCTGATTTTCTGTTACTGGTAAGTGCATACAGATTTCTCTGGTTCTAAACTGTTTTCGTGTTTTAAATTGTTTCCTGAATTCTGCACTGTGTTCATCCTTTAAGAACTCTTTAGTTTATAAAAACTGCAAAAACATATAAACAGCAACATTCAAGTTGACTGAGATAACATAAACCACAGAGAAGTGAGTTAATTTCACTTTTCCCTAACATACAAGCACCTGTAATTTCTCTTCCACTTGTTGATGTTTGGGTGCACCTGTCTGCTGCTCTGTTTCATGATAGTAGCTTTAACTGAAATTGTATTTTGAATTTGCTAATAGCACTCATTGTAATTACTGTGTAATGCTTAATTGGAATTCATGTAATTATTATTTTAAACTACTTTACATGTTCTGATTTGAATTTTTAATTTAGAAAACACATAGTCAAATCTTTGATCTGATTCCCTTTGGATCACAGAGGATGGAGCATACATTTTAATGTTTCAGGTTATTTGTATGCATCAGAATCCCAATCTAGACTTCTGAATATATGCTAGTACTTATACATGGAAGGTTACTGTCAGTCCAGTGTAATATATTTTAAGTTCTAAAATCAATGTTCAATCACACAATGAAGTAGTTTAAATTTGAGGTTCTTTAAGAAAATAATAATGTATAAAATACTTTGTCTTACAAAGTACAACTGCAAGATACGTTTCTATGCCTTTTTTATGTGCACAGTGTTAATATCTAGTTGTGCATATATACAACTTTTTATTATTTATTCTTCATTTCAGAAAAAATAAGTATCTCTACATCAAATTTAGAAGTCACCTTACAGAGTTTAAAAGTAAACTGTATGGATAGGATGCCAGGAAGTGATTAAACAGGTATGGTTTAAAGAGGTGTGGATCAACTTTCTGCCCAGCTGTGGCCTCTAGGTGTGCTTGTAACAGCTGATACTGTGTTATTCTTTTTCTGTAACAGTACCGGGGTTGTCATTTGCATCCAAGGCCTGGGGAGGTGTTTCTTTTATAAATAGTTACAGTCCTGGTGTCCTGATATGTTGGCTTCAGTGTGAGTAAGTATTATTCTGAAGCAGGGCCTAAATTATCACCAGGATCTTATCTAGTGGCACCAACCCTGTCCAATGCATAATAGAATAAGGCAGGCACTATTTTAACACAATAATTTGGACATCCTTATTTTGTTTAGTCCATCTCCAAATGTTATAGAAAGCAGTGATGTAATTATCTGTATTCTGTTATTGAAAGGCTAAGTATGTCTCATGAAGAAAATATCAAAAAGATTTTAATTAAGTTAAAATAAAATAAGAGCCGAAGTATAGAAAGTGCTCTAAAGAACCTTTAATATCAAGATGAGCTCATAGCATCTTCTAAAATAAAAATTAATACAGGCAAGTTAATATTCCTTTGGTAAAGAAAATGGAAACAGAATTGTACATTTAGTTTTAGAGGTCTTGAATACTTAGCTCTTATCAAGTCCTGTTTTCTTTCTGTCTGTCTCTTAAGTAGACCATGAATGAGCCACGTTTAGGTGGAGATAAGTCTTTAACATCTCTCAGAAAACAGTGTCCTTATTGCCGAGAAACTCACTGGTCCCCCGCTCTCAATACATAGAAATTAACTTAATCCTTATAGAAGGCCACTGTTGAATCTGGTACCATGGGAGGTAGTTTTCTTATAGCGGAGCGTGAATTCAGTTCATTATTCTTAATTCAGGAAAAAATACCCTTCACTATACCCTCCTAGTGTCTCAGAGCAGCAAGTAACCTGTTAACATCATCCACTAAATGTGTGTGTCTCTGTTAGCAATACTGTAATGCCATGAAAAGGAAATCATACTGTGAGAAAATATTAAGAAGCTATTTGCAGCAGGACAAGTTTGTAGATCTTTTGTTTATAATTTGGAAAACTTGGTGAGTGCCTGCAGATTGTCAGATGCCAAATGATACATGAGCTCCAGCAGTACTGCACTGCAGTTAATGACCTACTGTTTCAGGGGTTTCAAGTCTGAGGTTGGATTTATGTCATGTTTCTTCTCAATGTCTGTGTAGATGCCTTACAGCTTGTGCTTCGCATACAATTTAAAGGCTGGTGTTAACATTTTCAGACTAAAGCATATGCACAGCATGAATCTTTTTATATATGTGTACCTCTTGCTGCAGCTTGCCCCCTGTCCAGCATTCAGCTGTATGGTTCCTTGCACTTTTTGTTCATCTTTGTTTCTGCTGCTGTTTCCTGTACATTTGCTCATAAACCCTACGTTTTTCTTTTTTTCTTTTCTTTTTTTTATCCTAACCTTGATGAATGGCCTATATCTCAATGCTGAAGCTCACCTTTTTCTTAACTGAAAATGATTGATAGAGCAAGAATAACAATGGAACAGTTTATGTGTACTGACAACCTCAGCTTTTGCTAGGGCTTCCCTCAAGGGATTGGCAGAAGTGTTTTCTGTGCAGGAATTTAGCTACCTACGAATCTAGTGAGAAACTAAGCAGGATTTTGAAACTCCTCCTACATGGTCTGAATAGTTTTTAAAAATAGCAACAGAGTGCTCTGTTGATTTTCTATCATGGAATACTTTCAGGGACAAATAATCCTTTTTGTTTTGCACAGATGGCATAATTTTGGCAGGTGAACTTCAGCATGATCAAATACAAGTTCACATACTTTTATTTGTTTTAATGTTAAGAAATAAGATGAAAGACCACAAGTATACTTTGTTCAAAAACATTAATTATTCCTACATCTGCATATACTTTGATGCACCTGCTACATAGTTTTATAGTGTTTTAAGAATATTATTACCGTTCTTGCTCTACTATCATTTAAACATGCTGTTTTCCCTTAGCATGTTCTCCATACATTTTTATTATTAAAATGAATGTAACAATAACCTTTTTGAAAAAAAGTCTAGTTAAGTTAGTTAGACTTTTAAATATAATGAACTCTTCAGGCCGGATTTTCAAGTGGTATGGCAAGGTGGCTTCACTAAGATCAGGGGACTTGTGCCAGATTACACCTACAGAAAATCTGAATATAAAGCTTAAGATAGTTGTTTATTAAAATTTGTATGTCTAAATTTAGGCAGAGAAGGAGAAAAAAAATCAAAAAGTTACTTGAGTAGAAAAAATGTCTAAGTGATATTGACTTTCAGAGGTACCTAAGTCAGGAAGACTTACGACAGTTTTGCTCCTAGATATGTAGATAGAAATGTGCTGGGAGACATTAATGGCTTTGAAAATAAAAGACCAAAGTACAGTAACATCCCTGAAAATGCTGACTTTATGAGTCAACATTTAAATGGGAGCCTGTCTTCCTGTTAAATAGCTTTTCAACTTCTTTCTTATCATAGTAGTCCTTAATTAAAATGGTTCAAAGGAGTTGGGTCATAAAACTGCATTGGTTTTTTGTGCTAAAAAGAATTTCTGCACTCAGCAAGACTTCATCAGTTCTCATAACTTAGCAGTTGAGTCAATAATCTTCTTTTCGCTATGGTGAACCACACATTGAGAATGCCATAAGCAATTATTTAATCTTTGTAACTCAGGGTTACTTCAGGACCACAGTGGTCTAATTAAAAAGTGCTTTAGTGTATCATTGATTTCTTGATATGACGAAAAAGTCCTACTTGATTCTGCATTACTTTTAAACCAATAATTCAGATAGCCAAGCTTTCTACATAAACACTGAAGGATAGAGAAAGAGACAAATGTGTCCATGCATGCAGGTTGTAGGGGCAGAAAGAGAAGGGAAGAATCAAGAAGGATCAGAAAATGGAGAGAAGAATTTAACTTGCAGGGGAAAACAAGGTCTATGATATTGGTTTAAAATACTTATTCAATCAGCCAATCTAATTAAATTCTGAAGGAAGGGTTGTTATTTTTTTCTTAAGATAAAGCTTTGCAAAAAGTACCACATTGCTAGCATCAGGCATTGGACTTCAGTGATCTATTTGCTTGTCAAAACATCAACATCACAAATTCATTGCATTGCCTTACGAATGACCTCCTCTTAGCCCTGCTTTCTGTAGTTTAGAGTTTCATTCATTTGTCATGTTGCAATCCTATTTCTGGTTTAAATTTCCACTTCTGTTGAAGACATAAGTAGTAGTGTAAAAAAGCCCATAACCTCATTCATAACTGTCATGACCTTTAATTCAGAAGCCATAGCTTCAGAATAGATGCAGTTAATAGTCTTTTCAAGAAGTGTATTCAGTCTTTGACTAAAAATTCATACAGTAATGTTGATTGGGAAGTTGAAAAGACTCATGTGGAAAGTGAATTGGAAAACAGAATTTTTCTTCTTTTTCTAAGAGAAAAAAGAAATCTCAAAATTTTAGTCTTTATTATTGTTTCAATTCAGCTGTCCTACTAGCATGCCTCTTGCTCCAATTCTGCTTTGTAGTTTTGTCCTTTATTGTATTTTTACAGTACATGAAAACAGTTATGTTTTGGAGTCTGGTGTCATGAGAGGATGCTGTCTACTTGTGTAACTCTCAGTAAAGAATAAGATGTAAGAAATTGAATGATAACAACAGTGTCAAGCTAATCACATGAAATATTTTACTTTTTAAACATTTGAATTTCTGTACAATATATTATCCACATGAAGCTGCTGCTCACTTGAATACTCTTGCTCGTTCATCACCAAAAACAGTTTCCCTAGAAAAAAAACCAACTCATAGTCTCTACCCTGCTGCTGTTAATGAAAAATAATATGGTATAGCCTATGTCCATTTACTGAACAGCTGTGAGCAATTGTTAAGGGGGGGCTATAAAAATCTCACTCTGATTGTTTATGCATTTATGGACTGTTTGTAATCAGGATACTAGCTCAAGAACAACAGAACTTTACTACCTCTTTGGAGTTAAATCTGCACCTGCCAGATTAGAAACCAAATTAGATATCTTCTGTAGACTAGAATAAACTCCAGATATTTCATTCTGGAGAATTTCAGAAAGTTGAGTATATGAAGGACTTAAAAAGAAAAAGTGTAAAACTAAATTAAGAGCTCAAGTCCCCTTGTCTTCTCAAAATTCCTCTCTTGGTATTTAGAATTCTATTTACACCCAAAACAGCTCCACTGTTGAAGGAATGGCATCTGTTAAAATCAGTGCCATCAATGTGATGTGCCAGTAAATCCTTTATATTTTTACATCTTTTCCCACATATCAGGAATTACTTTGGCATGTTGAAACAAATGCCACCAAATACGTTTTCATAAATTTTGGTCATTCTCAAATTCCTAGTATACTTCTGCTTTTTGCCTTTTCTATAATAATACATTAAACTCATCATCACATCCACAGTGTTAGAAGATTATCCAACTTCTCTAAACTAATTTGGATGGAGCATCTTGTTCATAGTGAATTCAGGATCTCTCA
Organism: Haliaeetus leucocephalus; assembly: GCF_000737465.1. NCBI lineage: Eukaryota > Metazoa > Chordata > Aves > Accipitriformes > Accipitridae > Haliaeetus > Haliaeetus leucocephalus. Next base: position 1,509,143 of record NW_010973072.1, read on the forward strand.
CTTGTGCATATATTCACTCCCTCCCCAATTATTTTATTTATACCCTTACATAGTTGGACTTCTCACAAAGAATCAGTAATAATGTCAGATGTTTTAGAATCACCTGTTTTAGAAAGTAAGCTGCCTTCTCGTAGTCTCATTATATGCAGGGACTTGCTTCTTACAGCAAAAAAGTGTAGCTTGGTGTAGCTTGTGTAGAGCTGTTTCCCGTATTTCCAGAGAATTGATTTGAGGTTTTAACAGCTCCTTTCTTGCTCCTGGCTCACCTTGTCAAGCTGCTTAACTCCACAGGACTATGGAGCCTCTTATCATCTCTTAGCCCCAAGGATTCAGACAAAGATCTGCTTCCAGCTTCACACCAGGCCAGGTAATGTAGCAAGCCTTCCAGCTGGCTCCTGCCAGAGATGCCTAAAGTCACCGTTACACTCAGATTCTGCCCTTTTATGGTTTCTTACAGAGCTCTAAAAGAAAAAGAAAAAAAAACCCAACTCATTATTTTGTTGCTAAGTCCATAGTGTTCTAAATTGTACTGACTCTTCGGTCAGAGTTCAGTGCAACGAACTGTGTAGGGAATATTTTTTGACTCAGATAAAGTTTTGGGAAACATATTATGTATTACTTGCAATTTTGAAACGTAGCAAGTGCTATAAAAAGTTTTTTCTTCAGCTGACCCAAACCCATGAAAAATAGAGCAGACAGCCTGTTGCATGTAAAAACACCTTGCCTTTTCTTGATGAAACTGAAAATAAATTTAGAGGGGTTTCTTGGTTGTTATTTTCCCCTATATTTGATAACCTGTTGATAATCTTGAGCAGTTCTTCAAGAAGAAACTGGCAGAGTCACAAAATGCTGCTAGTGTCATTAAACATTATTGCTTTATATAAAAATATACTTCATATGAATAAAAGGATGAATATCATTAAAATTTTATTTTAGTATATATTCAAATGTTTAAGAAATACCTCTATCCTTTGGGTTGTTCAAGTTGTTTTGAATCACTGTGATAGCTCCATAAAAATATTTTAGCCTTTTAATGTGCACTAAGTTGAAGTGGTTTAAAAAATGAATATATAAATGTACAAGATATTTCAAAATGTGTCTCCTGCAACAAAATTTGGAAGTGTTGGGATTTGCTACATTAGTAGGCATTAAAATCTAGGCCATTTTTCTCTGAAGATGCAAGAAACAAAACCAGTTCCTCAGAATATACACATTTTGAACCCAGGAAGTTTGTGTTTATATATGAGTATATGTAAAGTTCACAGTCTGAAATGTTGTTGGCAGGTGATGGGGGTTAACTCTGGTAGGCAGCTAAGCCTCCACCAGCTGCTCACTCACTCCCCACTGGTGAAATGGGGGAGAGAATTGGAAGGGCAAAAGTGAGGAAAAACTCGTGGCTTGAGATGAAGATTGTTTAATAGATAAAGCAAAGCTGCATACGCAAGCAGAGAAAATGAGGAATTCATTCACTACCTCCTATTGGCAGGCAGATGTTTTGCCATTTCCAGGAAAGCAGGGCTTCATCACATGTAGCAGTTACTTGGGAAGACAAACGCAGTAACTCCGATCATTCCCCCTTCCTCTCTCTTTCCCCTGGCTTTTATTGCTGAAGCACAACATCAAATGGTCTGGAATATCCCTTGGATCAGTTGGGGTCAGCTGTCCCCCCTGTGTCCTCTCCCAACTTCTTTCGCTGCCCCAGCCCGCTCACTGGTGGGGCAGCCTGAGAAACAGAAAAGGCCTTGAGGCTGTGTAAGCACTGCTCAGCAGTAAATAAAACGTCCCTGTGTTTTCAACACTGTTTTGGTCACAAATCCAAAACACAGCACCGCTGGGGCTGCTGTGAAGAAAATTAACTCCATCCAAGCCAAAAACAGTGTAGCACGTTTCACTGGATCTCAGAGAACTTTCCACAAACTGTAGAATATTTATGATTCGTTTTTCACTACCCATTTTATAAATGAGAATACCCGGACTAATATTAATATATTTCTCAATTCATGCTGTGAACCTGGGCTGATGTAGAAATAACCTATTTGTGTTCGAAAGAATATTCTTGCTAAAAAAACCCAAACCCCAGACATTTTACTTATCAATGCATTATCGTAGTAATCCTCTTCCCTTCACCTTCCCTTTCCATATGCTTTTACATATGCATAAGCATAACTATCTGCTCTCAGATAAGTCTCCTTAACATGAAAAAAAACCCCAAACCCTGCCATACTAATAGTCTGAATTGAAAAACTGCACAACTTGAACAATTTACAAATTGTCTATTGTTTATCTCAGTACTCACATGATGAAGTTAATACTTTCACCAGTGACCTATGTTTTAAAAGCAGCAACCTCTCCCATATCAATATATCTAAATGACTTGTGCTTGCTACTTTGCTTTTCAACCAGAGAGAAAACTACTGTAGTATGCATCATTAGTTCTAACTAATAGCCATATAATTTAGATAAGCATTTTGTGATGTTGAACCCCAAAATACTTCTAAATACAACTTCAGTTCAGAAAGGATATATGACTCAGAAATAGTTCACAAGTTGCATTGTTCAGGTTAAAATGCCTTTTACCAGCCATGGAAATTTTTTGAATTAATTGTGTGAACAAATCACATGGACATTGTTTTCAAAATTAACTAGTGACTTAAGATGCTATAGGTTGTTAATAGTTGACTTGACACATTTTAGTTTGATTTTTTCAGTGGACACACAGCACTATTTTAAGCATCCTGCCAGTTGCTTGAATGTGAACAGCAAAGCATGTATATCACTATCCAGTTTTCAAAATCTTGGAGTCTACCAGTTCACCTCCCTTTCAATCAAATAAAGGCTATTTCTAGTTCTGCCTAAGAAATTGCAAATACTGTATTTAACTGTTGATGTCAGAAGCTACTTCAGTACATGTGAAGTCAGCAAAGTGATTAATGACTCATTAGAAATTAATACATTTCCCAAAAGAATTTGCAGGGTTTAAACTGTGAAGTTCCTGCTGTACTCCATGGGAGCTACATGACTTAATCCCCATGACCCGCACTTTATAAGTAACCTTTTGGGAAAATAAGCAACTTAAACTGCTGGAGATATATACTGTTACAAGGTATTGCATGACATTACAGCACTCCAGATAAAAATCATTCTTGAAAGGAAAATGTTATTGAGAGACTTAAACTGGAAACTCGGAATCAAAAAAAGCTACGTTGGTAGTGACTGCCTTGGGGGGGATTTATGTTCAAAATGTTGGAAACTTTATGGTATTATCCATGACAAGGCTGAAAGAGGACACGCTGAGTTGGGTTTCACCTTGGTATTCACACGTGTGCGGTCACTCAGTCTACTCATTCCATTTAGCAAATGAGTATGTTTTAGAAATACGTCATGAAAGTTTCCAGCAGACATAAAAATAAAAAAATATTGTGATTGAGGACAAATATGGTAGTGAAGGAATAAGGTGTCTTTGACTTCTAAATATATACACATTACAAATGTAGTTCAGGAAGTGGAAAGGAACATAGGCAGTGTGCTGAGGAGGTAAGTCCTTTCTGCAGAAATGCAGTAAGAATCAGCTGTTTCTAAGGTGCATTATCAAATGGGTTCTTCATCCATCTCAGCAAAATACAGAGTTTTCATTTATTCATTCATTTCTTGGTGTGTTCCATTATTCCAGTTCCACATAGAATCTTTTTTTTCCCTACTCTACGGAAGCTATTTCTGATGCAAGGGGTGATGTGCAGGACATTTTTCTGTGCCTTTAAATGCAAATACTTGACTTTTAATCCAAAGAAACAGGTAGTTGTTTTACAGGCTTGCATAAATAGATCTCCTGGAATCAATTATGTAATACCTTTCTAAATTTCTACCATACTTACTTATAAAAGTACATTTCTTGCTTTGAACCGTACTTACTTATAGTGGTATTTACTCGGGCAGCATATCTATTGATCTTTTTTATGGCTACATGAGAGACTAGACTATTTTACTCTCAGAAAGTAGATGAAAACTACGTGATGCTGAAATTATTTATTTCATATAAATAACCGAAGCAAGATCATTAACCGCATTCCAGCACTGTGACCATGCTCTCTTCTCCACACACTGCTTTTTTAATCACACCATTGATCATTCATCATCTTTCACACCATATTCAAAAATATTGTCCTTGTCATGAGGGATATACACAGTTTCTAAATTCTGTCCTTTAAAACATGGGAAGTTGTAAGGAAAAGGAAAGCCAGAGTAGAATGAATGTTTTGCAGTTTTCTATCATTATTTATATGCAACTGTGTTTATGGTTTAATACTTCAGATGCTTACACGAGCCATGAGTCTTCAGGTATTATATTTTTTATATATACCACTTATTGCATGGGTTCAAACCAGCATTTAGCTGGACTTAAATCTGGTGTTTGTTTAGCTGTTGTAACAGTGAACTGTAGACACGCCATTACAATTGACTCTATGCAAGTATAGTTGCTCTCTCAGAAGAGGAAAGGTACTGTATTATAAAAAGCCCACCACCTTCTGCAATGGGAGTCTTCTCATTGACTTTAATGGGCATTAATCAGACCTGGTGCCAGTGATTGTTTATGTGCGTATTTATAGTTAAGCAGTTAACACTGGAAGCATTCATTAAGCTTAACAGTAAAAGTGGCTGACCTCTCAGTATCAAAACCAGTCACATACAAATAGTAAATTAAATCAAACATTAATCAAAACTGTAAAATAGCCTGCTTAATCCTTTCAGAAACAACACACTCACAACCTTCCCCCAAACCCTTGTCAAACAAATGGTTTTTGCAGTGTATCTGGAAGGTCATCAAGTCCTGGGCTATTTCAGGAGCAAGTTCCAGATGGTCTCTAACATGCTGAATAATGTATGTCTATGTGGGAGTGGAGAGAGAGGGGCTCGAAGGAACTGTTATACTGATATGAGTATGCATTTTACGTTCATGTATGACAAGCTAGGTGTTATAATTAAAAAAGCTCTTGCATCCTTTGTTTCAAGTGGCAAAAATAACTTGTTTCAAGAATCTTTACTGACAATATCAATTTCATATTTCACTTAACACCACTCTACACTCTGCAAAACCTTTAGCTTTTGTTTGGACTATATTTGTCTTGAATATGGGACCACTAGTATTTTATTGGTATGTGGTATTCTTAGCTTGACATTCCATGAGCAGTAACCTTTTATCTTGTAATTCTTACAATGCTATCAAGTGAAAATCTAACAGCTGTATATACATTATTATACATAAGATAATGTCCTGATTTCAGCTGGGATAGAGTTAATTTTCTTTCTAGTAGCTGGTATAGTGTTATGTTTGGATTCAGCATAAGAAGAATGTTGATAACAGGATGATGTTTTCAGTTGTTGCTACATTGTGTTTCTGCTAAGTCAAGGATTTTTCAGCTTCTCATGCCCAGCCAGCAAGAAGGCTGGAGGGGCACAAGGGGTTGGGAAGGGACACAGCCAGGGCAGCTGACCCAAACTGGCCAAAGGGGTATTCCATACCATGGGACGTCATGCCCAGTATATAAACTGGGGGTAGTTGGCCTGAGGGAGTGGATTGTTGCTTGGGAACTAACTGGGCATGGGTCAGCGAGTGGTGAGCAATTGCATTGTGCATCACTTGTTTTGTATATTCCCATCCTTTTATTAGTATTGTCATTTTATTACTGTTACTATTATCGTTATTGTTTTTTTCCTTTCTGTTCAGTTAAACTGTTCTTATCTCAACCCACGAGTTTTATCTTTTTTTTTTTTCTGATTCTCTCCCCCATCCCACTGGGTGGGGGGGGAGTGAGCAAGCGGCTGGGTGGTGCTTAATTGCTGGCTGGGGTTAAACCACAACAGATAATTATATTGTATAACGCAAACATAAATGTTTAAAACTGTTTTGTATGAATTTATTTTAAATACACAGGACAGAAAGACAGTAAATGCTTTTTGAGCATAGTATGTAAATATCTAACTATCTGTATGCCTCAAACTGCTCACCACCTTGAATGAGTTTGCTCTGAGGCTGCCTGTCTGCCCACATTATGTGTAACAGGGAAAACCACTGACCAGATATTAAACTAAGAACAAAAGCAGACAACCTGAGGCAGTTGTTTACTTAGGATAGAGGTGAAAATAGGATTTATTAACCAATGGTCCTTTTCAACAATAGAGCTCTTAGCCCTAATGTTACATTCTGACCAACGCTAAGGACGTGGAGTAAATATACTTTTAGTGCCTGCATTTCTGCATGCAGGAAGATACAGATGGCACTTTACTGATATCAAATACAGGATAAAAAAGAAAGAAAACTAAATACAATAACATTAAATAACAATGATGCTAATTATATCACAGAATGGAAAGGTCCTTTTCCCATTGCCATCTTTTGAGTTCCCTTATGGCCAAAGCTCTAAATCCATGCTATTGGTGAAATTCTGTTCATGTGTAAAGAGACCAAGGATATGGAAGAAATTGCACATAGATAAATCAGTGCATCGTTTTTGTCCTAAGGTAATAATATTTCAAAGTACCAAACCAAAGATGGTTTTCAGAATAACTATTTGAAGTGAATTGTTGGCCTTGGACAAATTCCTGGAGGAGAGAGTGACGTACATGTCACAAAAGAAATCATTGTTATAGGCACAGCTAGTGACAGTGCTCGGTGCCTACAAATAAGTAAGTTGACATAAAGCCTACCATTCAATTACTGGCATAAAGAAATCTCTTCTAAAACAAGATTGAAGGCATGGCCTATGGCACCTTGAGTTTGAATAATAGAGCAATGGTTAAAAATAGACAATATCAGCGATGCAGTAAGAAAAAAAATTAATTTCTAATCCTCATGGTGTGCCTGTTTGGTGGACTAATACAAAATTTACATTTCCTATATAATCAGTGTTGAGCAATTGAATTTTACTAGTATTTTGTGCATAACTAAAAATATGTTTCCAGTTTGACACCGTGGCTATTAACTGAAGATACTTAAGATTTCTGAACTCTCCATTAGAGTTTTCTTCTCCAGGTCTGTCACTGTCCATGAGCTCCAAAGTGCATTGATACTGTTCAGCCAATCAACTTATGCAAAAGAATACACAAACCCATTCACAACAGCAAATTGTTTCCTGGAAAGTTTGGATCACTAAAGTCGATAGACTATTGACAAAATGTTATCCAGAAGAGAATAGAAAACCAAAATAAAAATCATTGTTAAACAGCTGCTATCATTACAGCATACAATCATGCTCAGGCTTAACTTGGGCTGGACGGTGTTTTGAGATATACTTTAGGGTGACTGAAGAAAATTAGGTGTGAGAACTCTGCAAGATTGTGTCCTTCAAAGAGAAATCTAATGAAAGAATAAGGAAAATATGAGTTTCCCACTGATGACTAGTTACAGGTGTTCTTAGGGGAATGTATATTACATATACATATTAATTACATTATGGACATGATTAAGGGGCATGTGAATTTAAAAGCAGAGAGTAGTATGGACAGATAAGTCTTTAATGATCATACACATCCCAAAATTTCAAAAGAACTAGAATATGTACAAGGAATTCTAAAGACTTGGAGAAGGGGAAAATTAAGTCATTAGGCTCAATCTTTTCTTTGTGACAAAATATAGTGATTTCCATAGGGTTTTGCCCCTTCTTGTGGGGATTATTCCAACTGGCAGATCTAAGCTTCTACTTTATATATTGATTCATCTGTTCCAAATAGTCAATTCTAAATACACAATGTAAGTTATCATGAATACATAGCATAACAATATGTAATAAGACTATTCATGAAAGTAACACGTGTATGTTTTCTTCATGATTCTGCATGATTGTTGTGATTTTGAGTTAGTCAGGACAACCTCAGCCTTTTAAATAGCTGAGCTCACTGAGGCCTCAGCTTGTCCTTGAGAAGTAAAATTCTGTTGAGCCAGTCTGGTTGCTTGCAATGTCAAAGGAGCATGTAGCTCTGTGTTTCCTAGAACATGAAGTTGTTTTCTGCTTCTACGTAGGCTAGTGTTACTTCATCACCCCCTGCCGTAGGGATTCTGATGTATATACCTGTGTTACTGAACGTTTTTAATCGCTCCCTTTTTATAACAGGAATTCTGCAGAAGAGGAGGAAGAGGAACTAATGATATCATTGTACATGAAAATTTTAATTTAAAAGACAGATAGTAACAAAGAAACAAACAGATCATTAATTCTAGCCATTTGATTGTTTCTGTCCAAAACCAGATGATAAAATAATATGCTAGTTAACTAAAAGGCCCTCAGATGAACTTTACAGAAGCATATCTGTTTCAGGTGATTTTCATATAGGAAAATTCATATTCCTACCTGCAGTGAATGCTCTTCCTCACAGTTTAGTTTCTCTTGGTTTTTTTTGTTTGTTTTTGGTTTTGTTTTTTTTTTTTAAAGTTTAAATGCTCATGTATGAGGAATGAAATGATAAATTTAGGAAAAGAATCTGCATTTGATATGTTTCCTGTTTTTTTTTATGGAGAAATTTCACATTTTTTCTATTCTAAGGCTTAACTTCCAATAAAGAAGTATTTTATTCTTCTGAGTCAGGTATGCGAACAGGCACCTTAAATCTTAGTGTCCAAATCCTCTATGCATTTCTACTTGTTTGGAATATTTATGTACTTTTCCATACATATGAGCTTATCTGTGACCTATGAAGAACTAAAAGAAATGGGACTATTTCACCTGCAAAATATACTAAAGTTTAACAGTCACTTTTAACAAAATAAAAAGAGTTTAGGAAGTTATTAGAAAAAATATTAAGGTGAACCATGGGAATTACCTAAGGTAATAGACTATCTGGCCTTGTTTGAATTCTGTTGGAGTTTTGCTATTAAATGTGGCAACATCAAACTTCATAGACTTTAACATATGCTTTTTACTTGAAATTTTTTAAAAGGTACACTGCATTTGATTTATTTTAAGTCTCCCAACATAGCTCAACTTGGGGTGGAGAATATGGTTCCTGTATGTTCAAAATTTTATAAACAGTTGAACAAGAAATCTTTTTTTAAATAAAAACAAGCTTAAAGATCCATTTTAAGTCAGCATCCACTCGCAAGACTACTCCCTGACACTGCACAAGAGAATTGTGATGGATTAACTGAGTGCATAACAGATATTGTTTTAGTGCATTAGCCCTGATTTCCTGTTCAAAGTGATTGATTGAGCCTCAGTCAAGACAGTGTCCACAGCAAATATTAAGCAAACTTACCCAGACACGATCAATCACTCTTATCAAAGGATCACCACATTTGGAGCAAAAAAATGCTAAAGCACTACCTGCTTTGCACTGTGTTCATCCAGTTTTAATTATTTTTCTTAAAAGCACAGAAAAACAGGTTGCCTTTGTAAAACTGCTGTTTGCTTCAGTGTATTTCTTCAGGCTGGTCAGCTGTAATGTATAGAAGTGTAATTTGCTTATATTACAACATGTTTACTATTTTAAAAAAATGTATGTTTCAAAAAAGACACGGTGAAGACATCATAACCTAATTCGAATATTTAGAGAATAACCTGACAGTAAAGAGAGGTCATTTGTCTATAAAAACTGACCTTGGTGGTTTCAGCCATCATTGATTACTACTAGTAACAATACTTCTTCTCTGAGGTTTGCATTTCTAAAGAACTCTGTTATATTCTGCTGTAATTTTACTTAGTTTATTTAGCAATTATTTAAGCACCTATAAATCCTATTTAGGCATCGTCAAAAGGTCTTTATATATAGCAGGCAAATGTGATTTTATCATTTCAAGGGTATGGAAGATTCTATTTCTCTTTATAAGTGATGTGACTGAGCTCTGTGGTGCTCAGTGTTACAGCAGGCTGTTGTTAAGCAAGGCGTTGTTAGTGGCTTCCTGTTCCGATGAGTCTCTGTCTGCAAACCCTGACAACAAACTGAGACAGCACAGAGGTTTTTTTAACTCTGTCTTGGATGGTGGAGTTTAGACTCTCACCACACTTTAGTAGGATCCTATTTAATCCCCAGAAGAAAACCAAAATATTTTTTTTACATAGATAGGAATGAAAGGACCTGCCAAGCTGGTCTAAAACAGAGAATGAGAGAAGTGAAGTAGCAAAATTTCATGACTAAAGGTTGTTTTTTCTTAAATGCTAAGAAATTATTTGTAAAAAATAGTGGAAGAGTGGAAAATCAGGATTTAGGAAGTTAGTAGTCAACTACAGGAGAAACTGTGGAGTTAGAATTGCTCTGTGGCCCAAGATTTCCCCACCATGGAGCAGTATAACCTTATTTCTCTACTGGCTTGGGGGCTATAAAATAGCGATATCAGACATGTTTCCCTGAAGGAATTCTCCCCATGAATCACTGCATCATCTTCATGGCCACTACATACCATCAATTGAATTGGGTTTTCTCAGTTTAACATCAGTACCAGCGTATCCTGTTTTAGGATTGCTATTGGTAGCTCAAGACACCACTACCAATTGTGTTTCAGCTTTCCCTTTTTTTTTTTTTTTTTTAAGATAACTATAAAAATAATCTCTTGAAACCAACCTCTGCTTTCCTGGTAAAGGGATTCTTCCACTCCTGTTCATATTCTAGCTAGAAATAAGTTTGCCCCACTACTATGACTCAACATTTAATCCATGCACATTGATGCAGTTTTCAGTTGCCTTCCAAGTAACTCACTAGAGTGACTGTCTGCAGTCTAACATTCCACCGACCTCTAATAATCCTGGTTAGATAGATTTGTATAGCTTAAGCAGAGTAAAACAACTTGTTACGGTTCAGACAAGAACACAAATGCTTGTCCTGTTTATATCCAAGAGAGCATCTGCAACAGACTTCAGTTGCTTCAGAGCATGTAGTGGGAATGTCTTCAAATGAATTTAAATTGCAAACTTGGTCAACTAAAATGCGTTTAATTGTTCATTGGCAGGTGTTCAACCCAGTTTTTACACTCTGGTTGTACTGCATAGCTGCTTTGGTGTGTGCATGTTAATAATACATAGATACATCCATACAAAACCCCATTATCTAAATGTATGTGACACCATGTATCAGAGTTTAAAAAAAACTAGTCACAGAAAATATAAATATATTATACATTGTAAGATCCACCTAGTAAGCAAATAGTTTCCCTTTCCTATGTTTTTATTTTCTTACTTTACCTATAAAATGAAAGAGGAATGAGGGAAGTGGAACAGCAACAGTTAACAAACTGCAGCGCTCACCTCCTACCTCCCTCTTCTACCTCCTCCCCACAGACATGCTTCCAGCTTCCTCCAGACCAATGGACAGTTGTTCATAGAAGGACACATGATGTCTCCTTCCCCATTCCTCCCTCAGAGAAGCTCTTTCCCTTTTTGTTAGTGGTAGGAGAGTCGATAGAGGAGAAAACAGAAGCAGTAGGAAGTGTCTCTACACACATGGAATAGTTCACTGGCCATCTCCAGACATTTTTTGCTTCCTATCATGTAAGTTCCAGAGAGTCAAGCTTGAAGACCTTATAGCAAAAGTGTATTTTTTGACATATTGTCCAATTTTGACTCATCATAACTATATAGTCCTTTACCTCTAGGCCACTTCACTTTTTTTGCACTAGCTTTTTTTACAATAAATCTGATTATGGTGTTTTGGTATATGAAGTGTGAGTTAAAGGCATGTTTGCTTTTTCTAAAACCTTATCATTTCAAAAATTCAAGCTGGCAGTGGAAGTTACCTTTTTGCACTACTGATGTAGGTACAGCAACATGTAGTAGATGATTTATGTGATAAAGAGATTTCTTATTGACCTCATTAAGGTCTTTTAAGTTTCTCAGTAATTTTTTTTCTCCATTATATGCTATCCATGCATATTTGGCTTACGTGGCAAGGTTTTGGTACCGGGGGGGTGTAGGGATGGCTTTTGTGAGAAGAGATCAGGAGCTGCCCCCATGTCAAGCAGAGCGAGTTTCAGACAGCTTTAAAATGGGTGCACTGCTGCCCAAAGCTGAGCCCATCAGCAATGCTGGTAGCACCTCTGCGATAACATATTTAAGAAAGGGTAAAAAACACTACATAAACTGTTTACTGTAGTGATTTGTCTGTCTATGCTTGTATAAACTGTAAGCTGAGATTGTGCATATTACAGTGCATATGCAGATTATCTGTAATTGTATTTTCTGTGCCACAGCTTCTTAAAAATAGACATACACTGAATTATACCTACAATGAAAAAGAACAGACTTCAGAGTAATCATAATAAAATCTGTGAGAGTGCACGTACCTGTGATGGCTGTATTTGGGGTTCTGCAGAATGTTATAGCTTGGGTAAGTGATTTTGTTTGCACTGTGCCTAGTAGTCTCGGATCAAGCCATTCCATAGCAAGTCATTTAAGATGTACAAGTTTCCTAAATACTCAAAGAGGGTTTCTTAAAGTATTTTTAATTAAGATATTTTAGAAATATAAAGAGATATGCTCTACTAATATTCTTTACTTAATAGACTAAACCAAGGTAAACCATCGGAGACTGTATAGTCTTTCAAGGAAACGTTCTCATCAGCTAGAGATTAAATTAGGTCATCTTGATAAGCTGGTTTGGTGAACCAAATTGGTTTGATATTTGATAGTACCTCCTCTGGAGTTTTGGTTTAAAAATAGTGAAATAGTAAAAGAAAATCTCCAAAAGGGATTTTGAATCTCAGCGGATGTTTTTCCTTTGAACAAAATGATGTTTCATTTTATAATTGAAATACAGTATGCCTTTGAACTTTGAATAGCTAAAGCTATTAAGTAAGAGTATCACATTTCATTTATTATATTGCATTTTAAGTTCAGTCCATGCATTTTTAATTCTGTTTATGTCTTGAGAGCTTGCCTCTAGTGGAATAAAACCAATCAAGGATCTAGAACAAGAATTAAAATTTAGGTCCTAATTCACCATTGCCCTGTGGTTCCTTTGTATTTGCCTGAATAAGCACAAAGGACAAAGTAAATGTAAGGACCCTCTGGAGAATACTGTTATTGTTCAGGGTCAGATAATGCTCGAATTCTGCCAGGCCCACCTAAGAGTCCCTTAATGTAAGAAAGCTGCGCTCCGTGGTGGCTAAAGATAGAAGGAAGTATATCAGCTCTATGCCAGGGCAAGGTAGGAGAAAGAATAGCCAAAATAAATGGTTTCACAGAGAATCTGCTTTCATGATATTTAAAAAAAAAAGAAAGTGAGACAATTGATGGTGAAGGGCAGGTGTGTGCTAGTTAGCCTGCATTTGAGCTAATAGTGGTGACTTTCCTAGCTTTCACAAGTTTCTGAATAAAAACCATAAAATGTTATACATGGGAGGAGGTGAGGTATGCGGGTACTGGGGGAAAAATCTTAGGCATCTGTTTCTTAAGAAGAAGTCTTCCGAGCAGAAACATGGTGTAGTGGGTTGACCCAAGCTGGCAGCTAAAGCCCCACCTGGCTGCTCACTCACTCCCCGCCCCTGTGGGATCAGGGAGAGGATCAGAATGGCAAAAGTGAGGAAAAACCTATGACTTGACATAAAGACAGTTTAATAAGTGAAGCAGCATATGCAAGCAAAGAAAAATGAGGAATTCATTCACTACCTCCTATCGGCAGGCAGATGTTTTGCCATTTCCAGGAAAGCAGGGCTTCATCACATGTAGCAGTTACTTGGGAAGACAAACACAGTAACTCCGATCATTCCCCCTTCCTCTCTCTTTCCCCTGGCTTTTATTGCTGAAGCACAACATCAAATGGTCTGGAATATCCCTTGGATCAGTTGGGGTCAGCTGTCCCCCCTGTGTCCTCTCCCAACTTCTTTCGCTGCCCCAGCCCGCTCACTGGTGGGGCAGCCTGAGAAACAGAAAAGGCCTTGAGGCTGTGTAAGCACTGCTCAGCAGTAAATAAAACGTCCCTGTGTTTTCAACACTGTTTCGGTCACAAATCCAAAACACAGCACCGCTGGGGCTGCTATGAAGAAAATTAGCACGACCACCCCAGCGCAGGGCACAGCGGATCCCCTCAGCTGGGCGGGTGGCTCCTCTGGGCGAGCGTGTTTGAGAAAGGGCAAAGCCCTGCCCAGGCGGTGAGGAGCGAGGAAAAAACGGTGAGAGCCAGCCCTGCGAGCACCCGGGGGAGAGCGGGACGGGGGCAGGAGGGGCTGCGGGCGCCGGGGCAGGGATTCCTCTGCAGCCCCTGGGGAGACTGTGGCAGAAAAGTGTGCTTAAAATTGAGCAGCAGAGAGGAGCTGTTATGGACTGACCACAGCCCCCATTGCTCTGGGGAAAAGGAAGTAGAAGAGTCAGGAATGAAGGAGTGAAGTTGGGCCTGGGGGAAAAAAAAAAAAGGGTGTGGTGGGTGGAAGGTGTTTTAGCTTTTGTCTTTGCTTCTTATAACCCAAATCTATTTTTAATTGGCAATAAATTACATTAATTTTCCCCAAGTCAAGTGTGTTTTGCCTATAACAGTAATTGGTCAATTAAGTTGACCTGTGAGCTTTTCCATCTTATTGTCTCCCCCTGCCCTGATGAGGAGGGGGAGGGAGAGAGCAGCTGGCTGGGCATCAGGCAGCCACACAAGCCATCACATCTAGGAACTGAAGATGTCTTCCTCTTGTGCTACTATACGAATACATGAGTACATGTGTGTTTTTGTTATTCTTTCACTCCTGACCTTGCTATGTAATTTTTATTTTTGTTTCTTTTAATTCAGAAAAAAATATTGTAATCTTCAGGTACAATCAGAGTTCAGCTTTGTTCAGCTGAACAATTTTCAGCTAAAACTTTGTGGGCTTTTATATATTCAGTTATTTTCTTTGTTATTAACGGGCTCATAATTCTGTCAAAACAAAAGACTGAAAAAATGACATGTGTGATTTATTATTCACCTTTTTAGAGGACATAGCTTCTCTGAGTATAGGAGGAGGATTCAGGGCTGAATGTTAAAACTCCCAAATTTAGCAAGGCCTACTGTATTTTTCAACCCTAAGGACTGTTCTGCATCCCTGGAATTAGAGTGAGGCTAGATCTTTGAGAATCTGTGTCTATCTGGATCATCTTTTGCATTTATGAAGGAGTCATTTTTCCAATTACTGGATTGGTGTGGCCAATTTGAAGGTTTTTTTTTTTTTTCCTAGGAGAGATTAATTTTTTTCTTTTCTTGTCAGGGAGTCTTGTTAGATAGGCTTGATTTTAAAGTTAATATTTGCCATTTAATGATAGGAGGACAATAGAAGTCATCACTATATGGAAGAGATGGCAAGTGTGTGTCCTGGTTTCAGCTGGGATAATTTTCTTCCTAGTAGCTGGTATAGTGTTATTTTTTGGATTTAGTATGAGAACAATGTTGATAACACACTGAAGTTTTCCGTTGTTGCTAAGCAGTATTTATACTAAGTCAAGGATTTTTCAGCTTCTTATGCCCAGCCAGCGAGATGGCTGGAGGGGCACAAGGGGTCAGGAGGGGCCACAGCCAGGGCAGCTGACCCAAACTGGCCAAAGGGGTATTCCATACCATGGGATGTCATGCCCAGTACATAAACTGGGGGGAGGTCATGCCCGGTACATAAACTGGGGGGAGGTGGATTGCTGCTCGGGAACTAGCTGGGCATCGGTCAGCAAGTCGTGAGCAATCGCATTGTGCATCACTTGTTTTGTATTTTCCAATTCTTTTATTAGTATTGCCATTTTATTATTGTTACTATTACCATTATTAGTTTCTTCCTTTCTGTTCTGTTAAACTGTTCTTACCTCAACCCATGAGTTTTACCGTTTTCCTTCCGAATCTCTCCCCCATCCCACTGGGCAGGAGGAGAAGTGCGTGAGCAGCTGTGTGGTACTTAGTTGCTGGCTGGGGTTAAACCACGACAGTGTGTTAGAGCAAGGCTGTATCTCGTGAACAGTCCTCTGAGGAGAATCTAAACTGTAATGCTATTTAGTATCAGGCTATGTACTATATTTCAATGAATATCTATCTTAGAAATATAGTGAATACTTTTCTTGTGTATTTTTGCTTTCACTCGTCTATAAGTTGTCTTTTTATCGTTGATCGGGGAAAATACAGGAGATGATGAAATATTTTAAACTTTTCTATAAAGATTTTGATATACTATTTTTATTTCTTCTGTCTACCTAGGCATCCTTCTGCACTCTTGAGGCTTTATTCTTTTTGTTTGTTTGTTTGTTTGTTCCTTCCTACTGGTTGTCTGTGAGCAGAGGGATAGGAACTTCTCTTTAGCTGTTTGTACTCATGTGTGACGCAATTCTCGGGACTTAGTTATTCCAGTCTCTCTCCCTTCCTTGGTTCTTGATGTTCTGACATTCAGATGAGTCACCAAATGCATTATTTTTTTGGTTGCTAGATTGATTTCATATGTGAAATTCATTTCAAATGCCTGTTCTGAATATACTTATCTACCTTCAATTTGCCTGGCATATTGAACAGAATTCGATTAGATGAGTTTATAAAATGACTTATCTCCAGGCCTGCAATTCAGCTGAAAGTGTGAGATGACTGGGGAATTCGTAGCTTGCAAGCTTCAATTGCTGGAACGTACCGAGTCATCAAATATATCTTCCTTTGTAGATGCAAAGCAAGTTTCACCTTAGGTATGTAATTACAGCATGCAGCATAATTGGGTAGAGTGTGGCTGTTAATGTCAGCTGGGTCTACACAGTAGTATCTAAACAGCCATGTTTTATCTAACAGACTAGACCTGGATTCAAAAGCCTAAGGTATAACTTTTATTTGAAACTAGTGCAGTAAGGTGTGAAACTCCCTGCAAAATATTTGCCACACATTTCTATTTCAAGTTTTGTTCCTAAATACAATATTTGTCTAGAAGCAGCTTCCTTCAAACTGGTTGTAAAAATTTGATTTCTGTATATAGGGTTGTCTTAGTATATCCTCTTGACTGTGTATAATTATGAGAGATTATTCTAACTGTTATTTTAGGCGTCTTTCCAGTATTTGAAAAGTTGTGATTGTATGCTGAAAAATAGAATAATCAGCATGTTTACAAGCATTCTAGTGTGCATTGGTAATAGAAAATAAATAAAAATAATTTAGTACCATAAAAAGCGGTCTGTATTATGACAATGGCCGTGACCAAATATCTGATAGGAGTAGGTGGATATTATAGTGAATTTCTTTACCATCAGATTTGGAATGTAGTTCTACTGATATATTTACATTTCCCTCTTCTTCTCTATCAGCTAGCAATGATATATTATTTCTAGATGAAAATAGTCAGCAAATCATTTATTCCAGTTTTAATCAGCAAAGTCATATAGAATTTTAAAACTATATGCACAAAGAAGGTAATCTTCCAAAACCAGTAATAATCCTAAAATTATGTGTGCACAATGAGAAGATTTAGTTCATTTCTGTGAAGGCAAATTAGAGTAACATAGATGCTATTTTTTTCCTGTTTATTTATCATATAGTATATCTAAGGATTCTAAGGCTATGTTCTGTGCTTTACTACTGCCATATGGGAGTGTTACTAGCAAGTCAGTATAGAATGTGAAGTCTATTTACTGTTATCTTTTATGGAATTTGTGCTGGTGCTGACTTTGAGGAATGCATCATTAAAGCACCTTATCCTTAAAACACTGTTAAAGCAACATTTCTGATGATGTACTACTGTGATACATCATCAGCACCAGGCTCCTTGCTGCTACATTCCTCAGAGCATAATATTGCAAAAGAAAAATAATAAAGGAAGAATACTGCAAAAATGTGGTGTTAACTTCGAAAAGGTAACATACTGAATATCTTGCAGTACCTCTTTTGTCAACTCAGGTACTCAATCTCTCCTCTGTAGAGTGCCAATATACTGTCAGAAAATTCATATGATTATGAAGAAAGAATTATGTCATCAATTATCTTCCCTGCTTTAGGATAAACTCTCACTGATATTTGTAAATATTTGCTTGCTCTTGCAAATATTTTCTTAAAATGTGAATATGATTCCAACAAAAAGCCTGTATGGAAACACAGCCCAAATTTGGCAAAGTTCAGGCATAGGTTTTATACCCAAGGCCTTTCTTTAATCAGAGCTTGAAACCTGTCAGAGGAAAGGGGCCATAAAATCAATTCTAAGTAATCTTGGAAATGAGATAATAGTCCATTAATCTCATCAATATAAGCATGAAATTTTCTGCTGCACTTCATGCCTATACATTTGTGAGAAATTTATCAGTGGAAATGGGACAGAAGCCATAGGATTACTGTAGGGGTGACTTCCTCATACTTCCACTGCAGGCCTTTGTTCAAATTTTTTTTTTTTAAATTTTTTTTTTTCTTTCAGTGAAAATATAGAATTCATTTGTGGAACGATGCCAACCAAAACTTGTTACTGGTTCCATATTAAATGAGAATTAGTGGCAGGCTTATAACGTATGACTCATAAATCAGTGTTGAAAGTTCTAAGTAGCAAGTATTAGAGAAAGCAATACTGTGATCTGCATGGTACAATTCAAGGTGTGGCCTGTTACTGACTTGGGAACTACTATGAATGTATGTTGTTATTTCAACATGGTTGTGCCCTCGCTTCACTCTACTTTAACCCCTGTATATAGAAACCACTGGATAATACTCAGAAATTGTTTCTTACAAAAGACCTTCCTTTGAGAAGTTCCATTTATTAGCATCCAGCTCAAGCAGACGGCTCCTTCTCTCACCTAGTCTCTCAGTATCAAACTCTTGCTTTCTGAACAACCCAGTTTGCCTGGGCTGGCAACCTAGACGAACCAAAGCATCTGTAGATAACATGAATTTTGTTATCTATCATTTCTAGGAACTGTCAAAGACAGTGCAGGCTCTTAGAGAAAACATAATTTTATTTTTCTCCTTCCCCTAGAGGCTTCCCACCCCTTTGAGAACTTTTCTGTATGTAACAAAGTGCAGTTACCTTTACAGAAATGGAATCTATGTGGCCTTAACAACTGGGCTTTCTCCACTCTCCTGAGATAAGCGAGGCTATCTCTTTGCCCCTCCTTTTCCTGTGAGGTGTTATTCACTTCAGTTACACTTTCCCACATTAGAAAGATCATCATGGGATCGTGTCATGAAGGTGGAGTAGAGGCCAAGGAGAATAGCTTCAAATCTTGTAAAGATTCCTTCCATGTAACACAATCTAGCAGTCTTGATTCACTGAAATAGATGGCAAAATTTCTCAGTCTTGCAAGGCAAGTATATTTTAAGTTGTGCAAGCCTCATTTTCTTGAGCTAAGCAGCAGAAGAAGATAATGAGAACTGAGTACCAGAAGGATATTTGCAAATATGGGTCGTCTTTCATTTTTGATGAACAATGACTATTCTCCTCCTATTTTAGGTACTAAAATGATTGATACTTCATAATCACTTAAGACAGCTAATGATATAAATAGTGCTTCAGAATTTTCTCATGGAATTCCACTATGTTGATTATTTGACTTTCATTCTAGACTAAATGTTATAATCTATGATAGTTATTTTTTCTAGAGAAAGATCTATTTGTGACACATACCATATTTTAAGTGATGAAACAACTTGGAAACTTTACTGAAGATTTTTCCTTCTAAGGAAATTAAAAACTGTTATTTACTGATGTTGATAGTGTGCCGTATCACACGTACTACAAACATAAAGATGTATAGCTAAACTACCATAGAAGTATTAGGGGAGGAATACAGTGATACAATTTCTCCATAACATAAAAAACCTACTGGATATATTCTTTCTTAAAACCTCTGGAACTACCTAATAGGACAGATGTTAACTGAAACAAAAATATATTTTGGGGTTATTTTGGCATAATGTAGAAGGCACTAGCTATGCGTATAATCTCTTTCATTATATTTTCTACTGACATTCACAATAATTTACTTTTTAAAGCAAATACTAATGAAACAGGACCTACTTGCCTTCTTTCAGTACAAATATACTATGAGCTGGATCCATAAAGCACATTATGTTTTCCAAATTTATGCACGCTAATTTTTTTGTTGTTTTGTTACTAAGGGTGAAGTTACTGTAGTGTCATCCAGATAGGGTGTGATCACAAAGTCTTTGTCTTTCTCTGTATAAAACACTTTTTTTGGATAGTATGCTATTAAAACTGTGCAGGTGCTTTGGTTTTATTGTAAATATTACCTGACTGAGAATGCAATAAATGGGAAACTATAATTTTAAGTATCGTTTGATTTTTTTTTTTTTCTTCTCTCAAAAAGAGAAGATAATCCTAAATTTAAGTGTAGACTGTACCCAGTTTCTACTGTCTGCTGGGCCTGCATGCACCAATTTAAGAATTTTGTGTAAAGGGCTTATGGATCGTCATATAAAAGAAAAGTTGTATTTATGTCGCTGCTGATTTCAACATTGGAAGCAGTTTTTATTTTATCTACTTTACAAGATTCTCACCTGACTGATTATTAAAAGCTCTAGATGGAAGCAGTAGTGTCTATTTATTCCTAAAGCTTTTTCAGAATCGTATGTTACTCTGCTGCAAGACAGAAGACATTCTAATGAATCACCTGGTATTCCATATAATGCAAAAGCGTGCATTATCAGACTTATAACTGTAAAACACTGCTCATTGTTGTGGGTAATTTTTCTCCAAACACTTGGCACAGTTTCACATAATTTTTGCCTTAAACAAAAATACAGCAGTTGCATGTATATGTGATATTCTCAACTAGAACACCAAAAAGTGTATGTGCCTGTAGCCACTGGGTAAATTATGAGCCTACCTTTGGATCAGAAGCACTAGCATCATAGGCAAATATTCCATGATGCTACATAATTTCAGGCTTAATTAGTTCTTCCAACCTTTCTCTTTTTGGCAGAGAGGAGTGAGTGGTTAAGCAGTGTGTACTGAAGCTGTCTTAGTTCGCAGTAAAAACCCAACTGAGATGACCCTTTTGTCATTGATTATTGGGGAGGTTTTCTCCAGCTGGATGCCTTCTGCATGGTCACCATAAATTGGTTTTGTGTCACTGTCTCTAACAACCAAAACACACTGATAGTCTTTAAATGATGGTTTCCATGACCTGAGACAAGATCTAGCCTTATTTTTCTGCTCTATTACTTTCAAAGAATAGTCTTTCTATTATTAACGTGCTGTAGTAAAAAGAATTTTAAATTCCTTTAAAATTTATAGTGGTTTTGTTTGTTGCATCTCATGAATGCAAACCTTACCAGAGTCATAAACTATTAATGAGCAGATATATGTATATGCATTTTAATAATGTGATGATGTGTTCTTTTTTTGTTATTTTAGAATAGTTTACAGTTTGATGGTTTTTCAGAACTCTTCTGGCTTGATTTTTCTACAGCTGTATAAACAAGATAGGAATTGTCTGACGGTATGATGAAGTTATAAAAATATAAACTGGCTATGAGGGCACAGTCATGGCTGTAAGCAACTAGGTCTACCCCAGCAGGTACAATAGGCAGAATCTTCTCTGACTGGAGTCAAATTTCGTGAAGCAAAAAAGGTGGTGTATAACAGTACCTTAGGAATTAATATTTCTGTTGTAATTGGGCATTTTTCATCTGATTTTCACGTAAGGATCAAAATTTGAAACTGTTTAATAGTAGTTTTGTTGTAAGGTTGTAATGTTGCCAGTTTCCAAATGAGTAGTCCATTGCTTTCTAAATAAAAGCATTCAAAAAAGTAAATAGGCAAATTCAATTTTACACATAATTGCACTTTTGATTAAGAACAGCAAATTACTCTTTTGCATTACTGTCTAAGTCTCCGAGGGGGTGTTATTGTTTGTTGATTTGACACATTGAAGATGGTTTTCAGTCTACTGCTATAGAAAGGCTAAGAAAAAAACCCAGACTGGTTCCAGTCAGCTGCAACGGCCCCACCACAGGACAGAGCTGAGCCTGTTGGCCAAGCCAGTGGTGCCTTGAAAAGAACCAGACTTGTCTTGGTGAAGTCCTGGTAGCCATTATAGAACAAATTCTATGTGTTCCTTGAGTTAATCTTCTTCCTCAAAGGTTTGTAAGGCAGATTGTGTGCTCCTTCAGCTCCAGGACTGTTACATAGGCTTACTAACCCACTTTAGATGGTTTTATGGTACTTCTGAGCCATATTTGGAAAATTTTATGAAAACATAATTGTACTTATAGTAATGGTAATCATGAGGTTCATGAGGTTTAAATAATTTTACACTGTAGAAATGAACAATATCTGCTAAAGAGAAAAATGATGTGAACACATTATTCACCTCAAAGTTTCTCATTTATTTACTGTAGTAAAGTCTAGTCGTCTACTACTGTGATCCTTTTGTTAAAAACCTTGGATAGTTTGATCAAAAATGGAATACAAAGGGGACTTGTGAGCGGATTACTAGAGTACGATGTCTTGACGCATGGCCTTTCACATCCTGTTTCAAAAACTTTTCATCACCTCATTATTTTCTGACACTTTACAGAAGGTGAAGAATGCTCAATGAAAATACATAAATCATGAGACCTCTTCAAATCTTCCTGTCCCTTTTGCTACTCAGGAGTGCTAAAATGGTGGAGCTTTTACTCTTGGCACTTAATTCATAAGGGGTTGTCCAGTGAAAAGAAAGATGTAAAACAGAGTAGAGTACAAGGAAACAAAGCTACTATTATGAAACAGAGAAATGAGGAAACATGTCGTTAAAAGAGAGCAGCGAGAAATGGAGGATGACTGTAAGAATTTTATACTTAAGGCACTAAAAGATGAAAAGTCAAGAAAAGGGTAAGGGGGAGTGATTTTGTCAGTGTTATGGAAGAATTACATCTCACTGGAGAATTTGCATAGCATTTTAATTCTAATGGAAGAACGCTAATTGTTATGAAATTCATTTTACTTTGTTGGTATGCAGTCAAGTGTATGTTTCAAACACAGATTTAGTATCCTGACTGAGTACAGAATCAGGACAGAATATTCTTCAAAACACAGCTAGCTTTACATAGGGAGCTATGGTCAGTTCAGCTGTGCATGGTTCTAGTCAACAGAAAGGTGAAAGAGGGACCGTATGCCATGGTTTTGTGTCAGTTATACTTGCAGGACAGAGATAAATGGCAGATAAGTGCAAAGGTGTATTGTTTATCTAAAGCAGGTGACAGCCCAAGTTCAGCTGTGGGTGATAAACATGGTGGATGCTGCACATAATGCAGTAATTTTCTATAAAGAATGACTTTGCCATCTTCATTTTAGCTAGTTTGCACAATTTACATCAAAAACGACCCCAGTGTGATCAGTCCACAACCTGTTTCCTAACAGGCTTCACTGCTGTGTCGGGTTTATGTGGCAAGGTTCTGGTAGCTGAGGTGCTGCAGCTGTCAGGAGAGGTCGTTAGAAAAGCTTTTGAGGTCTGATTTGCTTTTTCCCCATTCGCTTTACTTAACCATTTATGGCAATGTAAAGTTTAAGAAAAGCTTATATAAGACATGGATATGCAGCCTTGGATTTTGTATGCTTTATGCAACCACTTTGGGGCACAGGGAAATAACTATGTAAGGCATAGAGCAATAAGAGATCAGACCTTGTGCCACTAGTCTTCACAGCTGTGACAAGAGCCTTGAGAATATGGTTGTGAAATTTTCTGATATGTGACATTTCCTGCATGTGTAGGAAGAAGTAATAACAGTTCATAGATAGGAACTCTTCCAGTTTTTCTGTATGTTAACATGGGAATTTCAACATAGCTACTTATATGGCAGTATTAACTGGTCTGTTAATGAGCAATTCAGGGGAAAAATATCACCAAAAATGTGCACTTTCTACACCCCAAATCAATTTCCGTGCCTTTTTCATTGTTTCCTACCTAATTAAATCAATGGTTCTATTGCTGAGCTTAAAATGAAGCTGACACGAACTCCCTAAATCCTGCAGAAGCCAATGGTCCTTGCAGAAGGTCTTTGCTTTTGTTGCCACACAGTTCAGGCGTGTTACATCTGTTTTATTAACTGAACTAAATATTTACACCATCATGTTCCCATATTTACCAAACCCCACTAAATGGAGGTTTCTCATTACTGTTATAGAAGTACTAGTATTGTACATAGGGGGCAAGAGAAGTTGTGTTACAGATATCTATTTCTCACCAGTTACAAGGAAAATATTATCTACTCATCAAGTTTGTTGTTTGTTTTTTTTAATTGCGCTGACAGATTTTAACAGTGTTTGGTGTAAGAATGCAATATAAATCCTAGTTTCACATGGATTCTTTTACCTAGGAATCCTTACATATGGATCATAGTCCACCCCTTTTCAGACCTGGGAAACAAAAGTTGTGAAATGCTTCTCTTTCAAGAAAGCCTTCTTTTTAAAGATAGGTTCATTTTTTTTGCCACACATACTCATAAAAAGCATTATCTTACTCTGCAATTAGTCCCCTGCAATCAAATAAAGGGCAGGGATTAATTGGAGAACCACTAGAAATATTTTAAAGGGGTTAACATTAATGGAGAAACAAATTATCTTTCCATCAAATTAGGTTAATAACAAAAAGTAGTAGTGGCCCCTCACACTTGGTCAAAAACCTTACAGAGTCTGCTAAAGATTAATCAAGCAACTTCTTCTATAAAATCTATAGGATTTTTCAAGTGGTTTAGGGTCCTAACTCTCATTCTGAAAAGGATCAAACTCCTTGGAAGCCTAACTCTTACTGCCATGTCAGATTTTAAAACTTGGAAGGAATAAATCAAGGAAAAAAAACCTTAAGGAATAAATCGTAACCTAAAGGGGTTTTCTGAAGTAGTAGGTGCCTAGTTGAACTCCCACTAAAATTAACATTACACAGAGTCCTGGTTAGCTGTCCTGGTTTCAGCTGGAATAAAATTACTTTTCTTCCTAGTAGCTGGTACAGGGCTGTGTTTTGGATTTAGGATAATAATAGTGTTGATAACACACTGATGTTTCAGTTGTCGCTGAGCAGCGCTTACACTAAGTCAAGGACTTCTCAGCTTCTTGTACTGCGGCTGTGCGGTGCTGAGTTGCCAGCTGGGGTTAAACCATGACATTAACCTATTACAATCTGTCTTGTTCTCAGTGTAAAATTACTATAGGTTCATTAACACTTTAACTCATAATTAAGTTTATGTAGTAGAATGGAAAAGAGAGTATTATTTTTTTATTGACTCTATTCTATAAAAAACATAATTGCTTAATCCCTTACTATATTTAAAGCAGTTCTGTAATTAACATGTGGCCTTTATTTGCATAAAGGCAATTTGCAAAGGTGATTTGTAAAGCCATATAAAGCATCGTTTTTATTCGTGTATTCATGTGATATTTTCTATATTCATTGGCTGGCTGTAAATACATGTTAGAAAATCTTTGGCATGTATCAAAGCATGGAAATGTGTGATGTTGCAGCAGTATGAGTATCATCTCTTCTGGTTGATTATTTCAACACAATTTGTACCAAAAAAATACTGTCTTAAAGACAGGTACAGCTGAAATAACCATAGCTATGTAACATCGCCTGATGTTGTATGTTTGTGTGTTGACTCTTTTTGTAAGCACAGGTGTCTTAAGGACATTAAAACATTTGGCACAGGGACAATTCTGAGATTACTTCCCGACTTGTCTGCATCTGGACAGCCTGTAGGCTACCAGTATGCTACCTGTAGGCTGAATTTTCACTTGCTCTAAAAAGAGCAGAAGAGTAAGTCAGCTGTAATTTTTAATTTCTAAAAATATGAATGTAGTGTAGTGAATGGTGACAAATGGAGGGCACTGGACAAAGTTCTCCAGTGGTGTGCTGTGCAGGTGCAAACTGGTCCGTAAGTACAAATCCTACATCTACTTTGATTAAGGTCTCCAGGTGATGATATAATCAACCTTGTAAGCAAAAAATAAATGCCTAATTTCAATCACATTCTCAGGAAAATTCTTCTGACAGATTAAGCATGGGTGAAGTATTTATATTTGCATGAAGTCTTATAAAAATCTGATTTATTTAAAACTCTAGTTCCATAGATGTAGTTACAGAAATAAACTTAGTGACTATCCACGTACACTTAATTTTTAGTACAGACTCTATCTGAGCGTTAGTGGCCTTCAGCATCTCTTCATCTCAAACAATGCTGGAGAGGAGTTGTCCTTCCCAATATTATAGGCTAAAAGTCATTAGAGCCAAAATGCTGCAGATCAAGTGGCTCAAGTGTTATGCTAGGAATCGCTTCCAAGAGTGCTGTTCATTGTCTGCCAAGAGAAAGGTGAGGATCAATCTCCATGTCTTCTCTCTCATGCATTTTAAAAAATGTTTAAGGTTCCATACATTATCACATTGCATTAAAAATCCCATTAATCTAACCTGTAATACAAGAAACATGAAAAACCTAAAATAGTGGTATGTCCCCCTGTCCCCCTCTATGCTTTCTTTCAAGTAAGTAAGTCTGACTCTGAAGTACTCCCATCTAATAACAGAAGGTAGAAATTATTCAGTTAAGGAGAAGCTTTTTTTTTTTTTTTTTTTAACAGTTGCGTAGCTGAAGGTCCCCGGTGAGAGGTTTTCCTAACCATTTTCCAATAAAGAACAGAAAAACCTCAAAGGTCGTATTTCCAGAGGAGTAGATTATTAGAAAGAATTGATATTTGAGGAGCTTTATTTTATTAAAAATGTGCAAGAACTCCTATGTGTCTCGTTTCACATAAAGCTTAGTGAAAGGTTAGAAAATTAGCTCATATGTGCTGTTTATACAGTTGGATGGATGAAGGAGACTTTACATTTCACAACTTCTTGTTTCTGACAAGTTCCAGAGTTCCAGTTGAATTACTTATGTGGCCACTTACCCTATAAAGATGGAACTGAGGGTACAAACTGACTTCACAAATGCTACGAGAAAGCCTTTAGGTGATAAGATGAAAATGGATCTTGGTCGCTGCTGATCTCAAACCTGGACTTGAATTTGTGGCCTACGGATGAAGGGTTGTGTGTCTTACATTTTTCATCTCTAACATCTGAATTTTTGCAGTTTATGAAGAATTCATGAACTTCTATTTATCTTCAGCAATTGCCTTATGAATCAAGGATTTAACTGGAATAAGATAATCCAGGAAATAGTAAATTTCAATTCATTTTTATGAATCTAATATATATTCCGCATATGAGAGCAGAGATGTGAATACATTAGCAATAAAAATACTAGAAAGAAATTACCTATTTCTATAACTGTAGTTTAATTCCCAAAGACATGTAGTCAGAGATTGTGGCAGATCTGACTTTCTGCAGCTCTTGGATTTTCTGGGACTCTCTACCCTTAAAAGTGAGTGAAGACACCTCTGCAGGTTTTTTCCTTTGTTATTTGTTATTTATAATGGACTACTTTTCGGCTTGATTCTCTATCTAAAGCAACATGGATCCATAGCTAAATGTTTTGGAAAATATTTCATTATTTCTAGGGAATTTCTTTCTCTTTCTCTTAGCTAAACAATAGCTTCTCTGTATTTGTTGTTGATAAAACTGTTTTAAATCCTTTCTCTGCTGTCAAACATAGAAACAAGTGTGATGTTAGGCAAGTGGTTGTCAGTTACATTAGTCCACACTCCAGGATTTACTATCTTCAATTCTGGAGTAATGCCAAAATACTGGTAGGCTGAGGGGCAGGTGATAATTTTAAAATCCAGTAATGCATGAACTACAAAGGCTAGCTAGAAACTCATATTTTGGAGCATGGAGAAGCAAGTAGTTTTCATGAAAGATTTTTTCAAATTCTGTCTTTGAGCTCGAGTATTTCAATCAGTGCTTCAAATAAGAATTTCAAATTTTGCATATATGTAAATGCAGGTATCAATCAATTAGCTCCCCAAACGTAAGATGAAAAGTTAGAGGTTGTGATGAAAATATTAGCACATGCTGAAGATGTCGTGGATGCCAATTTGTTCAGACAGCTCTAGAAAGAGTAAACAGCATAATCTGCAAGTATGGAAAAAGTACTTCCAAACCTGTACAAATGATTTTATATTAAAAATTTTATTAATTATGCCATAATCAAAAGAAGTTGCACTTGAAGAAACCATTAAACCTGTCAGTCCTTCAATTGCTCTGAATCCTCACAGCACCCAATATACGCTAAATATCTTCTAAAATTGCTTAACTAGGCTCTCCAGTTCATCTACTTTCCCCATGAATTATTACCTAGGTATTGAGAAGATGAGTATGCCCTCTAGTCTGTCAAGGTACCCATATTTATGACAAGAACTACAAAGCCTTTCTGCAGCATATGTAGTATTTATTTTGCTTAAGAAAGAAGAGCATACTCCTTGGACCAAGCAGCACAGTCCATACAGGCCAGTACAGGATTCCTCAGTAGCCTGGCTATGTGTTTACAGCTATGTAGTCTAGTAGCTCTTTTACAAAGAAAGTCAGGATCATTGTTCTCATTTTACAGGGAAGAAAACCATTTGAGAGCTGAAGAGAAAGGGGAAGTGGCTTGTGGTTTGTGACAGTGGCATCCCTGGGAGTCAGATGGAGATGGAATTGGCTTAAAATTTCCTAGAGTCCTGCTCTGGTTCTTTAAGCAGCAGGGCATGCCTCCTCCCTTGCAAATGTCCCAAACTTAAAGAAAAAATGCTTAGATAATTGCTTTTAACAATTCTTTTCAACACTTTCATAGCCCTGCCTGAATATAAATGGAAATGAAAATAGAAAGGGAAGCACAGAACCTGATAATGTTTAATCTGTGAACCAATCCATCCACATAGGGTAACAAAAAGACAACATGCAAACCTGTAATTTTCCTACAAGAAAGGTCAGTTAAACCAGCTTGACCTTTTTTCCACATATAAAGCAATAAGCTATCAGCTCTATCTGAACAGTCTTCAATCCCAAGGTGCTCTCAAAATAGCATGGAGATAAAGCAAAGAGATAAAAATCAGTAGATGCTGATGAGTTGGGCATGCAGTTGTTTCTTCGAGATGTTTCTTCAAGAGAAATTTTACATATGCTATAAGTCAAAGTCAGGGGAGAGAAAAATGGTATTTCAGAATAACAAGTCCCTGGAGAAATGAAACAGATTAACATTTTATCACAGAAAATTAAGTTGGAAACTCTCTAATTTATACATATTTAGATATAAGCACATGAAGATACTGCTATCAGGGCATTAAAAATAGAAGTATTATCCTTCTACTTAAAGATTCTACTAAATAACTATAAATTTCTAATTAAGTAGATGTTAAATCTACGTGACAGTATAGTTAATTTTACTCATTGTGACTGAAATCTGAAACCTAAATGTAAAAGTAACTTAAAAATTTGGGTCAAATTTCCCAGAATTATTTTCTTAAGTAGAGCTATATGAACAGCAACACAGCAACACTAGTTTAACTCCTTCTTCTGACATCAAGACAAAAGCATCAAACTATTCAGACTCCAGTATTTGATACCTAGCAAATAATCCTTACTCTACAAAGCACAAACAAGTGACAAATTCAATCTAACCAAAACTCCAAAGCTATCATCATTGTCCTTATTCAACTCCTTTCAACACATCACCCAGAAAATAAGTGCTCAAGATGCTATAAATTGTCAAGAATTAAAAAGTGCTTAAGAAATCTGACGTTAAACTAGAAAAACACCACCATCAGAACAGTACGTGTACAGAATGGTACACTTTTTTTTCATGTTTTATGTGTGAAAGTTGATTTGTCCATTTCCTTAAGTTTGTGCCCTGAGGCAGGATTTCTGTTTTATCATGAATTTCAAGAATCAAGATACTATCTTTCTGCAAATCATTCAAACCTACACTTCCTGATAATGTGTGAAGGGTTAATTATCAATGGACTATTACCAAAGTATATACTAATGCATAATTACTTTGAAGATGATTCATGAAGTGTTTATAGCACTGAAATTTGTAATACACCAGCAATCACCACAAATGGATTTACTTTTCTTTAAGCTTGCATATTTCACTGCAAATGGCTTATGTGTTCACTTACCATTGGTAATGAAATGAACAGCCCTTAAAATGAAGGAATACATTTGCAGTGGTTGTGGATGCGTTATAGATGTTCTTTGCTGCAAATACATTATGAATTTTTAAAGCTTTAAATATGTATGTACTATTTATATCATTGTTACAAATACATGGAATGTTTTATGTTTTGAAGACTTCAAATAATTTTTTTACTACTTCTCTCTTGATTTTTTTTCTTTTGTTACAGCATTGGCAGCATTTACTTAGTCTGCTGATGAGAATAATTATTTTGTCTAAGAAATCATCATCTTTTCCCTCCAGTTCATCTCCCACATACACCACAGTTCTGTTTTCTTTAGATCTATTTTGTATTTTTCATAGATCTATTTTATTTATTATGGGGTTTTTTTTAGAAGCAATGAAACATTTTTTTTCTTCTACCGCAGTAATCATCACTTAATCTATTTACCCCATATAATTGCAGTATTGAACAACAAATTAGCTCTAAAGACAAGACACTAGGCACTGAACCTAATGATGTTGCATTGTGCATACATGCCCATTTGGTTTCACGTGTTACACATGGGTTGGTGTTCTCAGTCTGAAATACAGTTTAGGTAGCGTTGGACAATTCATAGCTCAAGTTCTGTCATGAGTAACACTTCCTTTAACCAACAGGCAATCTGCTATAAGCTGCTTAACCCCATGTTTCAAAAGTTATGCAGAGGAGAAAGCCGATCTTGTTTCAAAAGTTACACAGAGAAGAAAGACAAGATATCTTCTTGTCTCCTGCTGCTGATCAGATGGTTGGAAGCAAATCACAGACTTTCTGCTGCCAGTGCTCCTCCCAAATATTTCTCGGTACAGAATTTAATCCTGTAGCATTTGCAGTTACTTTATTGGCCCAGATACCATTGAAGAGTGTTCATAAGGAGAAGGCTATATGGTGTGGGTAGTTGAAAGTAAGGATGCTAATTGTCTGTTTTGCAAAAATGGATGGGAGAAGGGCCAATAAAAGTTTTGAGTATATGTCCACAATGAGTGTGAAGACCTAAAGAGGCTGACAGCAGACAAAACAGATGGCCTTGATGGAAGCTGGAGGAACCTTCATCACTGCAGCCTCTGAAGATCAAGCTGGTACATGAAAGAAGAGGCAGGAAGACAAAAATATTTCAGTAAAGCTGGGGAAACTTCTGCTCCTAGAATAATTTCCTTTAGTAACCCTTTCTTCAAGTATTTTTTTTTCAGTCCAGCAACTTAAAGTAGTTTATTGGGTTGAGTAAGTTTTGCACAGCCACGCTGAGGCTCGCCTTTGTGGTGTGCTCCTTACTGGCAGCTCCCTTTGATCTTCAGGATGTGTCTGCTCCACCTTGCACTCCACAAGCTCTGAGTTTTGCAGTGTGAGTCTTCTACTTCAAGACATTCCATCTATTCCAGAATTCAGCAGTCAAGAAAACAAGAACAGCTTTTCCTTTAATGACCAGCTGCTTTCTTGCAAAAGGTGCAAAACCTGTTGTTTTTCATAAAAATCTAGGTGTCTCTTGATTAGAATAATCGCACACCAGTTTTATTTCCAATACAATCTTAAAAAAAAAAAAAAAATAATCTGGAAATAAACTCTGAAAACATTTTACTTGAAAGGGAAAAATTTTTTAAATTTTAAGAAAACCTGAAACAGGTTTTTATTCAGAAAAGAAATTTGTTAAAATATTTAAGAAATAATCCCTGACTGGGAATTTGTACAAAACATTGTGTTTCAACAGAGCCTTTCATTACCTGTCATTTATTTTATTTTATTGCTATTGATAATTTCTTTTAAATTGGAAAATGTCTCCTTCTGAAGCCAACTTGTTTAAGCGCATGACTAGACAATTATATTTAAATTTGTGTATTTTCTTTGTAAACATTTCCTACAGAAATTACTGTGAATTCTGGCTTCATGCAATTATGACTTTAGGGTAGTATAGCCAACATTATTTTTTATCAAGTGCTTTACATGTACTGTATATTACAAAGACAAATAGCAAGATACCTTTCTGAAGGTGGTTACTGTCTAAGAGATATACAGACAGGTACATTTCGATACATCATGTTTAGGAAAGAAAATATTTTAATGCCTGGAGCTCTGGAACAGAAAACGGAATATCTGGGTGCTGTTCTCTGCTGTGCCACTGACCCATGTACGAATATGATGCTATCTCTGTTGGCTTCTATTTCTCTGCCCATAATGTATCTGTCGTACCTTCTAATAAACAATTATTTGTTCTTATAGCCACTGACCAAACCCAAACTTTAACCTCAGCTAGGAGCCTATGTATAATAATGATGGCAACCTTTTGAGGATGGAGTTCTTTTAAGAAAGATAAGACTTGCAGTTCAAAGTTCTTTCATGTGAAGGGAACAAAGGGAAAACAGATATGAGAAATGACCCAAGAGAAACTTTTTGACAGTATTTATGCAAAAGGAGAATATGTTGGTGTTGAGACTCCAAAAGACAAGCTCTGAGCTAGTCATTGAATATGTACCTGTTTCTGTAATCAAGGGCAGATGAAACTAACAAACACGTGGACGTGATTTAGTTTTAATCCTGTGAGCGGTCCTTAATACTCCAGTGAGTATTCACTACTCAACAGGAATGCTCAAATGCTTAAAGATAACTTTTTATTAATTCCAGTTTGTGAGATTTCTGTGTTCTTTAATGAAGGATTTTGGTTTAGCTCATGTTATTTGCATGAGCTTTACCTGTTTATTATTTTAGCACCTTAAAATAGCTTTTAATTCTTCATTCTTGAGACTGCCAGCTGGCTAGAGAAATACTGCCGGTGTTGTACAGATAGGTGAGTGAATATTGAAAGACTACAGGTCAGATTTTGAAAGAAATCGAGATACCTAAAAATCTTTGCAAATCTGATCCTTGGTGCCACGTATATGTGATGAAAATCACATATACGGAGAAGAGAAAGGAATTACAGGCTGCCTCATCTGGGAGGGCCCTTTCTTTCTTGCTCTGTTTCGTAAACCTAGGGCTGCATGGTCCTGTGCAAGGGTCTTTGAGCGTATGGGCAAGAGAATCTACTGTGACTCTGAATCACTCAATGGTTAAGCTCTACGTGAGCTGGGATTTACCCTGAAGAATTTAGTGGCAAAAATTTCACCAGAAAGAAAGTCTGCTTCAGGTTGCCTGAGCATATATCATCAAAGGGTAGAAATTTTGTACATGGAAGATTGTCTTTCAGGTTTTTTTATCAGTTCAGTCTTAATGAAAGTGCTGACGAAGTAGGAGGTATTTGGCCATATAACAAACCTATCAAAGTAGTCAGTAATATTTAATCGGAATGTTGAAAATTATTTTCTCATAAGGGGGCTTAAACATACAAATTAAGGAAGAGCTGAAGAAATTTTGCCAGCATTGTGTTTAATTTATACTCACTAAGCTTCTACTACTATCATATTCTCATAAACAGATTAGTAAACATGGGTTTAGATATCGTCTACTGCAAAGAAGAACCAAAGTTACCTGCAGTAAAATCATTCTGTAGTTGTTTAAAGAACTTTAGCGTAATGTTTTGACCTCCGGTTTACATGTGTTGCGTACATAAGCCTCCCATAGCCTTCTTTGTGTTGATTTCAGAGTGAATTGGAGGGCTGAAATAAGAAATGAAGGAAACCCACCAGGTGGATTTAAAGATCCATCCTGGGATCTTTCTGTTAACTTAATAGGGATCGGCCTACGGAGTGGGACATACATTTTGAGAGAATCACTTGTAGTAACTTGATAAATTTCAATCCTGAAAATGAATGTCTGACTAACATTATACCTCTCAGTAATCTGACAGATTTAAACAAGGTAGAGCTAAAGGTTTCCAGCCATTAGTTTAACACTGCTTCATGTTTGATGAGGAATGATAAATTCTGAACTTACTGTGTGAAACGACCCAGCTCCATAAACTGGTGTGACTTGGTCAAGGTACATTCACGAGTTGTTCCGCTGAGTTATGCATTTAGGGGATCCAGGATCACACCTTGGGCCTTAAAATAGCAAAAGAAATAGGCCAAGCCCCAAAGCCATGCGTAGAGGCATTGGGATATAGATACGGTGCTTTTGAGATGCTTCTGTCTGTGATATATGTGCGAACTACAGTTGAACTTAAGAACGCTGTGGCTGTTATTTATTTTCTGCACAGATGAAAGAATTTATAGGGAGATTATTCATGTAAAGTTTTTTTAAGGACTCATACGCTTACGATTTCAAGCCTGCTTCCTCGTTATCACCTGTGTTATTACTGGTTTTCATTTTCTATCTGTACGCTTAAACCAACTCCCTACTCCTAAACCACAGGGGTAGCACATCTACTTTATCCTCAGACTACCCCTACGCGATTGATACAAGTTTACACGTTGAATTAAATCTCAGAGGCATTAGTTTGTTGCAACTGAAGGCTGAGCGGCAGGAAACCGTTGGATCGTCACCGAATTAATACCTAATGTGTTGCAAAGGACAGGGCGGCGTTCTGGCAGGTCTCGATGTTTATTTTTTCCCAAACTTTCTCGTAAATAGCTGCCGCCAGCCTGATTTAGCAGTAATTCACGCGTTCAGGGATGCCGCGACGCTCTTCTCGTTAGCCGAGCTTTAGAATGCTTGTACGATGCGGTTTCCTTTGGGCAAGAGGAAGGGGAGGAAGCAGGCGGAGATGCCCGAGTACCGCCAAGGGCGTCGTTCGAATCGGCAGTTTCCCCAGCGCCACTTCGCGGGTGTGTATTTACTTCTCCGCCTCCCGCACCCGGGAGCGACCAGCCCCCGCCCGCTCCCGCCGGGGACGGCTCTCCGGGACGACCCCCGGGGGCCGCCGCTCCGCCGAGGGCGAAAAGTTGCGACCGCGCCGCCGCTGGCTCGGGGAGGTTCCGCCTC
>NW_010973072.1:1543938-1595392 GCF_000737465.1 Haliaeetus leucocephalus
TGAGCTTTCCTCCCGCGAAACGGCGTGGAAGGTGGCTCGCGAAATAGAAGGAAGAACAAGAAAAATGGCCAGTCGGGGTTCAGATGAGTTACTGGTGAAAAGAGTGCAGATATTTAGCTGCTGGGAAACTACTTGCCTGTAAGTCATCGGTATTTACTTATTTTATAGGCTAGGCGAGTCGTCCTGTAATCTTCTTCTGTACGCCTCTGTCAGGAAAAAAAGTATCAGTGTTGCCTATATGTGTGTTCACTACAGGTGAAGCAACACTATATGCATTTCAACCGTACAGGCAGTTCCAGCTAGAACTGCCGCTCTTCAGCAGAGGCACGGTTTTGCAGTGTGAGAGTGGCACACGTTCTGCGTTTCCAAAATTTGTAAGGTGGCTGTTGGACGTTGTGCTGCCAACTTAACGTGGTTTGCGCAGATGGTGAACGAATGTGGTCTGAAGTTTGACTCTGGAGTGATTCGCATCAGCGAAGTGTGAAAGATCTTGTCCAAATCTGCAGCTTTTGTTTATCTACTCTCTGAATTGCAAATGTGGCGTAGTCTTAAGTAGCTTAGTGATGACTGTTTTTTCACTTTAAATAAAATTCAGCTTATTCAAGAGGAATTGGATCATAAAATGCAACAGACGCTGAAGATGGTGTCCCAGTAATGTCAAGTCCCTTGCTTCACTTCTCACTCTAGACTGGATGATACCCAAGAGAGGAAGGATACTGTATGTTTCATTTGTCATTTAGAAGTGTGAAAACAATTGTATGTATGGGCTACAAAAGTAGAAACAAGATTTTGTCACTCTGTGGTAGAGATTGATGATTATGGATGTAATACAGTCTAAAATAGAGTTAGTCCTCATCATCAAATAATTATTTTTTAGTGACCAAATAGTCACAGCTGCTTGAGAAAGTATGTATTGGGAAGAGTGGCAGGGTGTGTGTGTGTGTGAATTTTCAATGTGTATCTCAATAGATCATTTAGTTTTTAGGAATTAAAACCATGGTATCACATGCTCTGGTTATCAGGCTAGCGGTAGCGATTTAGAACAACTCAAACTGTGGTATTTTTAATTTATTTTCTTTTACTTCAATGATTTTGAGTTATTGAGTTTTTGGGAAACTATTTTTATGTAGCATTTCTGATTATAGTCCAGATCTACTATCTATCTTATGTAGGCTTTAAAGGCTTGGCTACCCAAGTTTCATTTACAACTTATTCTTCTGGTAAATACATTAGACAAAGGATTTGACAATTCCTAAAATGAAGGCTGTGTTTATAGTGTCAAGACTATATTTCTTTTTTCTATTAGTATTTAACTGAGTATCAGTAATATAGATGACAAACGTAATGAATAAAATTCACAGTACATTGATGATTTTTATAGTTTTTGTAATTGAAGTACTTGGTGTCCTTGATGTGATGAGGATGCTCTTCGGGTTTTAATGAAAGGGTATCCTTAAATGACAGAAATACTGACAGGAGTCAAGTGTCGAGGAAGAGAGCGGGATTGTTAATTCTTGGATGCATAATGTGATACATTTTCAGTTTAGAATATGAGTACGCATGTAGGATTAGAAGGTCCAGTTCACAACATTGTGAATTATTTTAGTGATGCCTACACACTTTAGATATATGTAATCCCTTACCAACATGCGCCTCTGACTTGCTTAAAGGAGGGAGAATGTTATGTCCTTAGGCCGTGGCTGCCAATGCTGGTGTTTTTTGAAGTTTCTCCTTACTTCCCAAGCTGCAGTCCTACACAAAGCACCTTTGAAGTTAAACATGGAGTAGCAAGGCCAAAGGGGACTCAGTCACTCACATAGTCTTTCTGCCCAGGGCAGGATCAGCTCGTACCTGTGTCATCTCTGATGGATGTTTGTGTACTTTTTCTGTTCCCCTTCTCTTCTTACTTCTCTTCCTGCTTTTGCTGTTTTTTTCCTTCATCTCATTTTTTTCTTCTTAGTATATGCTCTTAATTCTTTTCTAAAGAATCTTATCTCATTCTTTCCAAACTGTCTCTCCCTCTGGTATGCCCAGTCAGTCTCTCTTCCAGTATTTTTTATTGCTTTCTGGGAGACCTGGTGCTTCTCCACCAGCCCTACGTATATGCTGGCTTTACCAGGTTTTTGCCTAGGTTTTTAGGAGGAATTTAATGGAAATAGTATCCTCGGTCTCACTTTGCGCAGACAGGTAAGCTTCGTTTAAGACCAGAAGAACTGTTCAGTATTCACTTGCAGTGGGGGAAGTAGAGCTAGCTGGAAATACAGGACAGAAGAGACCAATGGGTAAGTTAAATAATTCACCATCGCTAATTTGTCATGCTGTAGCTTTGAAATAGCATTATCTGATTTTTAAATCTAATCATAAGCATTATATACTGTAAAGATAGAACTCATAGTACTGGCCACTAGAAGAAATATTATTTACAGTTATGGAAGTCATGGCTATGTTAGGCATACAGTTGTCTGAAAAGTGTATTAGTCTGGAAAAGATGAATCTTCGCTAATTTAAGATTGATCTATAATACTACAGCTTGAGAGAAATAAAGTAGCTGAAAAATGTTTTCCTTTTAAATGTGTTTATTTTGTGCATCTGCCGGAACTCTCTCTCCTGATTTCTTGGATCTTGACTTCTTCCCGTTTCATGTGGGAGACTGGGGATGCTGTTGCCTCATGCACCTTCGTAAAAGTAGCATGCAAGTAAAACTGAAGAGTTGGGAAACAAGTGAATGGACAGTGCTTAAGAGTAGCAAACAGACTATTATGTGGCCTGACTGTTTATGGTCTTGATTGTGAAATCTTTTACATCTGTGGCAGAACTTCTGGTGACTTGATTATGCAGAATTTGGGCTGTAATATTTCCTGAGAGCAGAAGGCTCCTATCTCTGAGGATCTTTTCCCAAGTCATTAATGAGGAGTATTAGTTTTTATTGTTGCTCTTTGTTTTTAATTCTTTCCTTAGTTCTGCTTTTTTATGAGTAGTTTAATTCTTTTAATTAAATAATTGAATTTTTCAGTGCCCGTAATTATTTTGCGACGCAAATCCTCTTTCTTGAAAACATAATGCCATTACTGAAACTTTGTTGTGTATTCTTGAATATATTATTAGTAGATACTGTTTTTTGTCACCTATTCTGAATGTATGCTTTTATGATTAAACAGGAAACCGTTTATGAAGTTCTCTATCGGTATTTATTACACTTTCCCTTCATAACTGTATTATTTTGCTAAAATTTAATGTGCCAGAAATTGCAACTTACTGCAAATGAGATAATTTTATCTGTCCCCTCTAAGTTGATGCACTGAAAAATGACTGTAAACTGAAAGGAAATCTTACCTGACATGGGAAAACACTTTTGGGATGCTGGGATTTACAGTGGTATATAACAGCAGCATGGAAGCACGTGTAACATTCTGAAGAGCACAAAGAAGCGGTCATATTTGACTCGCACTATGGATTACAGTTAGGTATCAAGCAACATCAAATGCCAAAAATATGCTCGTCATACTTTGAAATACTATTTTTTGCCAAGTAGCTGTAGTTTAAAGTCTCTACTCTTCTGCTCCAGATTTTGTACTTTGCAGAAAACATGTCCAGAAGTAAGCATGTTTACAAGTGCAGTTTTTAATGAATATTCAGAAATTCAAGATAGTTTCTGAGGTGTGTTATGAGCTATCAACTATTTGGATCTTTTCATGGGGAAAGAAACTGTTAAGTATTTTGCAAGTATGTATCTTTCAGAAATTTAAAAGTTGTTTGAAGTGTCTCTAATGTAAGATAAACATACACAAATCTAAAGCTCTATGACAGTTTTCTCAAAGCCAGTTAAAAAACCCAGAACATTTTGCAACTTTGGATGCAGTTCTAAAATCCCGTGTTTCCAAACAGCAAGATGTTACTGCAGCTAATACCCTGAAAGGAACAAGGTAAATATACTATTCTAGATTGACAGATGCCATAGTACCTACCTGTGCAATTCAGTGCCCTAAAATTAAGATAATTGCCTGGAGTGGGAAACACTATGCCACAAATTGGGAGTGTCTGTCAGCGGGAGACTGACTGCAGTCAGTCAGGGAGATTTTGTAAAAATGACCAAGCAAACTCATATCCATTTAAATAATTGCCTCTCTGCTTCAGATAAAAAGGCGTAAGGGAATATTGTTACAGCAGGTTGAGCTGAAAGTCTTGGATTGTGTTAAAGGGCAAACATGCAAAACTAAATCACTTTTAAGATAAATGGCATAATGATGACTGTAGGGCCAGATGCAGCTGCTTGTGACCAGCATTACAAACACTGTAAAAAATATACAGATTTTCTCAGTTTGCAACACACTTGGTTTCAGCCCTCCAGTGTACAACCCCTGACCAAGAAGGTTTAGGGTACAAAAAGAAGAGGTTATGATTCCAAAAAAAGGAATTGCAAGGAAACAGTCTAGAATATGTTTCAAGCAATTGATATTTTTTAAGCTTCTGATCATTAAACAAATGCTAGCGAGAGCTGGAGTTAGTAAATCTCAGCTTTCTGCTATGTTTTGTTGTTCATTGCTCTTGAGTCTGTCATGGTGCTAGTTCTGATTTAAAACTTTTCCTTTACTTTTGGGTATTTATTAATCACCTTTCCATTGGATGTTTTAGAATCTGATAAAGTGTGAATACATGCTGACATACTTTTCTTGGTGAGGATACTCATTAGATCTTGCTCTTCTGATTGCTGGTTCCAAAGGTTTTCTAGGGATTTTATTGTCTCTGAATTCAGGCTCTGTATTAGACGTGAGCAAATATTGTATGATCAGAGCAATAAGAAGCCAGCCTGAGAATGCATATTTTTTTCCTGAGAAAGTTGGGAAACTCAAACGTGGTGTAGAAAATTTCAACTCTAAATGCATACTGTTTTGAAGGTGTGAGTATGTGAAAATGTGGTGGGAGAAGGTTTAACTGAGGAAGTGCTACTATTTCAGATCAAAGTATTCTAATAGTTAAAGCAGTTGTAAAGAAGGTGGGAGAACACCTGTATACAGGTGGAAGAAAATGCAGTCGTATTGGACAGTTGTACTTGTGTTAAAAATTACACAACAGAGCCCTGGATTTCAAAATAAAATGTTGGGTAATTGTCTTGTTGTCTTGAAAAAACATATCTTTTGTGCATCTGTCCATTGTATAAAGATAGTTGTCTTTCACAAAAGTAGTTTGGCTGATGAATAGGCATTATTCTTCCTCTGGATAGCCAGTTCCTGAGTTTCTGCTTTTATGTTTTAACGTTGTTGTTTTGTTAGATAGGTCTTAGATGTCTGATTTATTTTTCACCATATGTTGTAGAGGATTGACATTTTATCGTTTGGGGAGAGAGAAATTAGACAATGTTGAATGGCACCGATCCAGGAAAAAGGCTTGATAGTCTTTGTCAGAGCCAATATTGATATCTTTGCCCTGGCAAAAAAATCCACATTTTTCACAATTAGCAATTTTTCCTAAATTAATGATTATGCAATATTATGCAGATGTTTTGTTGAGCAAATGAATTTGATAGTAAATGAAGATCCTGTAAACAGTCCCTATATGAAAATGTAGAATAGAGTATTAAACACTGGTTTCAGAATAATCTTCCATCTTCGAATTTGTGAAATCTGTAAGACTTTGCCTTGGGATGCAGCATAGTCTACGCAGTCCTTGACTGCAGAGCTTACAGTCTTGCTTTTTTGGTGGGAAAAGATATTGAAGCATCAGTTTCAAGTCAGCTACTGGGTGGTTGTCTTTGATCAGTGTCACAGGGAATAATTTGATGAAATATTATCTTCTGTTACAATGAAACTCTATAGTGAAGCTCTAGGATTTGAAAAAAAACCAAACAAACCAAACCAACCTCCACTACAGACAGTCCACTGTGTATGTGAGTAGTTACTTAAATGTCCTTTCCTCCAACATTGAAGATGAGCTACCTAAAATGTCATCTACCACATGGTGATAATCCATTTTAAGTCTGCAACAATATAAATGCTAAGGAAGTCCCAGAGTGCAGTTTGAATTGAGCCACATAGAGTGACCCAGCAGGAAGATTAATGGATCTAGATATCCTCCTGATCTTTCCATGATATTAGACCCCCTTTCCCACTCCTTAATTTAGGATACTCTCCAAATGGCTCCTTCACTTCATGATGACCTCTTCTCTGTTGCCATCGTGATAATATGTCAGTCTGCAGCTGCCTCTGCAGGAGACCGATTGGGTTTCCCCTGGTCATTACAAGTATTGAACTCTTGCCAAATACCAGAATTGTCCATACTGCATGTTTTGCACACTGGCTTCACTGTGAATGTCCTCAACATAAAAACAGATTATTTCATCATTATTGTTTTCCAATCCCTGATACCTACCCAGGAGTTTTTGATTTACATTTTTGTTTCATTGTTTCTGTTTTACAATGCTGCTTTCGCTTTGATTCAGTTTGAATCTCTGGCTGTAACTGATTATTAAGGATCTTATGCCACTGTGGGAAAAATCAACCATAAAGCCCGGTTGTCAGATGGAGCAGGCTAGGGGCTT
Organism: Haliaeetus leucocephalus; assembly: GCF_000737465.1. Lineage (NCBI taxonomy): Eukaryota > Metazoa > Chordata > Aves > Accipitriformes > Accipitridae > Haliaeetus > Haliaeetus leucocephalus. Next base: position 1,550,474 of record NW_010973072.1, read on the forward strand.
ACCTTGCAGTCTAATGCACAGAGCACTCTGCGGTACAATAGACAAACAGATCCTTTTGCTTTATATAAGCCTTATTCTAAAATCATATGTTCTTTGATACTGAAGCCATCTTTTACTCCTCCCACTGAAAAATGCTTTCAAATCGGTCGGCATTGGTGTTGATATGATCTGTCATCCTCAGTCAGTAAACTGCGTCCTGGGCTGCACCAGAAGCAGCACGACCAACAGGTCGAGGGAGGTGATTCTCCCCCGCTACTCTGCTCTCATGAGACCCCACCTGCAGTACTGCGTTCAGCTCTGGGCCTCCCAGCACAAGAAGGACACGGACCTGTCCAGAGGAGGGCCATGAAAATGATCAGAGGGCTGGAGCCCATCTCCTATGTGGGCAGGCTGAGAGAGTTGGGATTGTTCAGCCTGGAGAAGAGAAGGCTCTGGGGAGACCTTATAGCAGCCTGCCAGTACCTAAAGGGGGCCTACAGGAAAGGTCGGGGGGGACTCTTTATCAGGGAGTGTAGTGATAGGATGAGGGGTAGTGGTTTTAAACCGAAAGGGGGTAGATTTAGATTAGAGATAAGGAAGAAATTCTTTACTGTGAAGGTGGTGAGGCACTGGAACAGGTTGCCCAGAAAGGTTGTGGATGCCCCATCCCTGGCAGTGTTCAAGGCCCGGCTGGATGGGGCTTTGAGCAACCTGGTCTAGTGGAAGGTGTCCCTGCCCATGGCAGCGGGGTTGGAACTAGGTGATCTTTAAGGTCCCTTCCAACCCAAACCATTCTATGATTAATCAGTACTTGTTGGGACATACTGGTTCAAATGGACAGAATGATACAGTCAAGTAGTTTGGCCCCTTTGATCACTTTGAGCATAGTTTTGTTTTCAACAATTGACATTTCACTGCAGCAAACTATGTAATCAACTTTCGGTGATAACACTTCTTTCTTGTTTTCCTTTTAATGTGGTTAGCCTGAGGTTTTCCCGTTTCCATTGTTTTGGTCCTCGTGGTTGTATTCTTGCCTTCAAATCAACTCAAACTGCTGTTTCATTGTAGCCAGAGAACTGCCTTTCTTAAGATACGCATGTTTGTTAGAACCTGAGTGGATTTTAAAAAAGGAATTGAGCATTGCTTGAAATCTCATTATGTGCAAACTTGTCTATGTAGGAACCTAAACACTTTATTATATTCTTGTTGTGGTTTAAGCCCAGCCGGCAACAAAGCACCATGTGACTGCTCGCTCACTCCCCAAACCAGTTTAATTTGTTCCCAATCAAATAAAAAACAGGATGATGAGAAGTAAAACCAAGTCTTAAAACACCTTCCCCTCCCTCCTTCCCGGCTCAACCCCACTCCCGGTTTTCTCTTCCTCCTCCCCCCCCCTCCCCAGCAGCACAGGAGGATGGGGAATGGGGGTTGGGGTCAGTTCTCCACACGTTGTCTCTGCTGCTCCTTCCTCCTCAGGGGGAGGACTCCTCACTCTTCCCTGCTCCACTGTGGGGTCCCTCCCACAGGAGACAGTCCTCCACAAACTTCTCCAGCGTGAGTCCTTTCCATGGGCTGCAGTCCTTCAGGCAGAGACTGCTCCAGCGCAGGCTTTCCCATGGAGTCCCAGCCATTTTGGGGGGCATCCATCCCCCAGCTCCGGCGTGGGCTCCTCTCTCCCCGGGCTGCAGGTGGGCAACTGCTCCCCCGCTCCCCTCCATGGGCTGGGGGGGGACAGCCTGCCGTCTCCCCACGGGCTGCGGGGGCATGCCCTCCTCTGGCGCACCTCCTCCCCCTCCTCCTTCACTGACCTCGGTACCTGCACAGGGGTTCCTCCCACATTCCAATCTCCTCCCCTACTGCAGGTTCCCCTTCTTAAATCTGTCCTCCCAGTGGCTCTACCGCCGTCACTCACGGGCTCGGCCTTGGCCAGTGGCAGGTCCAACTTGGAGCCAGGGGAGCTTCGAGCAGCTTCTCACAGGAGCTGGCCCTGCAGCCCCTCCCCTGCTACCAAACCCCGCCACACAAACCCCAAACAATTCTAAATAGGAAGGTGCTTTTTTGCCATAAGGTATCCAAACGTGTATCACAAAAAACTTCTGGTACTGTGATATAAAGGGTTCTGCAGGATTGTACAGGTCTCTTGGGGACAGCTGAAAAGGATGACGAGGTCATGATACTGTCTCTGTGTACTAGGTAAAAGCCCTGTCTTTAATGAAAAGAAGTAATTTAAAACAATTTTAAAACACAAGCAATTAAAGAGATCAAATTTAGGAAGATACAGTTTCCTTATAAATTTTATACAAAGCATGTAACTTAGCAATAATAGATGATAAAGGACAAGATAATAAAAGCATACAATAAAATAAAAACAAGTAGCTAAATAATTAGACACAAGTGAGTCATAAATATCTCTTGTTATAATAAGAGGTGTCCATCTTTTTTGTTACGTAAGTATTGTTCCAGTTTCTTTAAAAATCAGATAATCTTTGCTTTTGCACTTCTAAGTGTTATATTGCTATGCTAAGAGCTCTCTTATTAAGTTCAATTATGCTGCTGCTGTGGATGCATGTCAGTTTGCTTACTACAATCGAAAGAAATGAAGGCTTTCCTGGTCAGTTTAAGGGTTTTCCCCTTCTAAAAACCAGCACTAGTGTTGCACTATCCATATATTATGGTCTCCATTTGTATCTAGTAGAATTATTTCCACTTTGAAAAGAAAAAAAATGAAAAAAAAAAAAAAATTTGCAGACATCTTATGGTAACCATTGCAGTACGTGTGTTTCCTAAGTGTGGCACTTTGCCAGTCCTGATTTTTCTGTTTGTTCTTCTCTGTTGGTTCTGGAACTACTGAGGTAAAAGTAGCAATTAACAATTTTATTTTTGCTAGTATTGCAGCTGTCTAGTTCTGTTAAAACTGCTATTTAGTGAAGATGTAAGAAAGGAAGGTTTGCATGAGGCATTGTAATAACACTGAGGTGTGAAAGAGCTATTGTTCTGAGAACACAAGGATTCAGAATGCTTTGAACGTGGTTTGCTCATGATCTTTTTCATAGTTTATTTTTCTCAGTTTGCCTATGAGAGAAATTGCAGGGGAAGGCCTGTACCAGCAAATAACTGTGTTATGCACCATATCCAATTGCCTGGTTTAGAGAAACTTGTTTTTTTTTTTTTTTTTTTTAGACTTTATCAGTACTTTTACAGTGGGGAGTAAAAGATGAAGGATCACCGAACTGGCAGTTTGACATACCTGGCAAAATCCTTCTTTTAGAAGGGACATCAGTGCATTGCTGATGAGTATAACTGGCGTATGTTAGTAACATGATATGTTACTACAGTTGTGTGCACGTACAAATACATGCACAAGCACAAGACACATGCACACACAGAGTACCAACATGGTATCTATGGTACCAAATGTTTTCTGTCTCCTCCTCAAAATGTCTGATATCTCTCTCTGGCTTGTGTTTCTGATGCCAGAAGCTGAAGTTTTCAATATGCTGCCTGGCAAACAGCGGGCAGCAGTGGTAGGAAGTCTGCATGGCTGTATTTCAGGCTTACTCTAGATAATTTGGCTTTTGGAAGAAAGTTGTAGAGTACTCTTGTCTCCTTGGCTCCTCTTCAGCCACTTTTTCTGTAATTAGCAGTAGTACCAGTGATACAGGTAAAAATCAAGTCTCTCAACAGTTAATGGTAATGCAGGTACCAGCGCCTTCATTTCAAACAGTGCTATTATCTGGGCTTGAATAGCAAATTTATTTTACTGTGGTGACCACAAAGTTAAAAATCTGATGATCTTGTCAGGGTCTATGTCGTGAACTGCTGTGCAGTTGAAGTCTGATTGACATTGTATGCCTGACATTTTGGTGTGGTGGGGTTTTGTTGTGTTTTTTTTAATTGTCGTGTTTGGGGTTTTCTGTGTTGTTGAATAAAATAATGATAACAGGGCATGAATAATTCTTAATATCAGTGTTGCTTTATAAACATGTCTTAAACCAGATGTAATTCTTAATAAATATATCTAATAGTCAATAGAATGCTTCTCTATGTTAAAGCTTTGCAAGCAGGCAAAATAAAGGAAAATTAGGAAGTTTCCTGTGATGTTAAAAGTTACATAGACTTTCTTCTCTTTCCATATTTGCACTGTTACAAAGTAGTAGACTAAGATGCAAATCTAAATTTCTAAGGTAGTATTAAAGTAAAAATTGTTTCCCTGCTGAAACCATTAAGTATTTTGTCACTGGTTGTACAAGAAGCAGAAAGATTGAACACTAATTTCTAATGTGGAATATTTTATTTATTTATTTATTTAAGTTTTCTCAGTTGAGAATATCTTCCAAGTTGCTCAAGAGTTGATTAAAATACAAATTAGACTGAAATAATGAGTGCTCTAGTCCTCAGAGTAGTTTTATTATGAACTTTGTGGTACATGATCATACTGTTCACACAAAAATAATACAATGCAAGTAAAGTAGAAGTTGAGAGCAAGTGAGCTAGGTGATAAACTCTTCCTTTCTACTTATTTCTCTGACTTTTGTTTGCCGAAATCAAACTATTCAGCACCTGTGCTTAGCTATGAAGGAGTTACACTTTGCCTATAAATGAATGCATCTTTATTAGTTGAGGTAAATTTTAGGTGGTAAATTGGCTTCTTTATTCCTGCAAATGTGTTTAAATCCAGCACTGCACCTGTCATATTAGTAGATCTTAGTATTGTTTTTTAAGAAGCATATCCTTAGCCAATGTGTGTCCCACATTGCTGTAAAAAATGACTTGCTGAGTTACCTTGTACTAACACCTCATACTGCATTTGCTGTTTATTTTGCTGTTTAAAATGCCATATAGTTTGGTCTCAAGTTTCATCTTCTTTGAAGATCTCCAAAGTAAGTCTAAAGAGCTACAGACCTTCTCATTTAAATCAATACGAAATAATATTGATCATAACAGGGAAGAGGAACACTGTTGGTGTCTTCCAATCTTGTATTGTTTGGGCTCCTCTTGTTATCTCCCTAGTTTTACCAGTACACATCAGAGCGGTTCACAGTGGAGCCTGAACCATTGAGGATCATTGCACTTCAAGTCCTCTGAATTGCTAAGAGGAAAGCTGCTCTATTTTTATTTTTTATTTTTTTTTAATGTCTCAGGCCTGATATTTGTGCAATGTCTGTGGCGGTAGCATGTGCTGGGTTGACTGGGGGAAAACAGTGATCCTGTAGTCAAAGACTGGCTTTGGGGATCTCCAAAGGATGTGCATTTTCTCTCACTCTGCTGAAAGGCTGGCTGTTGTCATCTGTGGATTTTAAGAATCTGGAATCCCATTTTAAAGGGTAGGAGGATTTTAGCGTAACAACATATTCCCCTTTCTTTTCTTTTTTTTCTTTTTAAGAATTTGCTCTGCTGATGTTTAATATATAAGAAGTTTAAATAATTTAATAAAACTGTCTCAAATGAGGAAATTGAAAGGGAATTCCAGATGAATGTTATAATGCAGTACTGTTGCAGCTTGACAGTTCAGTATGGGTGGTCCTTCCTGGCACGATGCTGAAACAGTAAGAAAGGCCCAGTCTTAGGACTGTGGAAGCATGCACACCTATGGAAGGTGGACAGACTAGTGAGAAGAGAAGCATGACTAATGTCACGAGATGACCTGTGTGTTCGTTCCGATAGTTGAACATGTGAATTGGATAGTGTCTACTACAGAGTATGCGAGCGGTTGGGTTCTTGTGAAGTGGCTTGTGAATTACTTGCTCTTGTGCTGATGCTGTGTGTGGTGCATTAACGCTTACGGCTCTGTTGTTGGGCCTCTGTGTGTCAGGGGTAGTCAGCTCTGTCCCTTGGCAAGCTATTGGGAAGCCATCAGTGAGTGCTTCATTTTATGTTGCTGTGTGTTGTTTTGCTTAAGAGGTTGGTGTGTACTGTCTTCTTCCTCTGAGTGGAAGGTTACATGAACCACTGCTGCATGGCTGAGACACAACTGTGAGCCAGACAAGCTGGTGCTGCTTCTTCTTCTCGTCAGAACCACATATTTGTCTAGTTTTCTAATGGGCTGTAAGGTTATTAGTTAAACATTTGTGAGGAAGAGGACTGTGTATTTTTTCATGTTTAAAAACTACTGTCACTTCTAGTATGTCTAGCCTAAGAAATACATATGCTGGTTAGTGCATACAGTAAAATACACAAATGCCTACAGTAAAAATACACACAAATAATGAATTAGGTGAATTTGGTGTTTCCATTTATCCTTTCACATCTATGAAATGTATATAGCTAATGAGCTGATAAAAGGAATTGACCTTGCAGCTGACAGTTGATTTGGAAATGCAAAAATATTATGGAAGGTATTTATGATTTCCACTAAGCACAGCTTGGCAATTGTTCATTTTTAATGATTTTTATCATTGTTTCTAATACTAAATTTATGCCTCAGTATCTATGTGCAACACATCTGAGTTGCTGACACTATGAACTATAATTTTGAATTCCTTCTATTTTGCGTTTAAATTATCAACCATAACTGTGTCACAGCACACACAAGGGAGGAAATGTTAAGCTATGATTCCAACAGCAAGCATTAAATGAATATATTGCATGCTTTTCAAATAATAAATTTAGAAGTGCATGAAGATTTACAGAATATTCTATATTGGCAATGATGCCAAGTTAGAGTTGCTTTAGGAACTGTATGCATTAACTAGAATTTCTGACTTTCGCTGCTGTAGATTTGAAAGCTGTTCAGTCTTCTGGACTGTATTCTGGTTAGCAAAATACCTGTGTTGATTGTGTTGAATGTAAGAGATAATGGATCTTCTCCAGCGTATTTAGGTACCCCTTTCAGTATGTGGTTTGCTAGATGATTAGTGTGCTATCTTTACATGTATCCTTTTGCTATGGTGCTAATACAAATAAAATCTGTTCTTTTAATTTGTTAACTATTACTGTGAAACAGTACATACCATTATGAGCCTTGCCTGAGTGACAGGTATAGTTACATCTTTGGATAGTAAATTGGAAATACTTGTCTTTTGTTGGCAAAGAAATAAGGGAAATAATTATTTGAATGTAAATTGTCTGCCCTATCAGTGAGCATTTTTATACAAATTAGGCAAAAATAATTTCCTGTGATACTTTAGAAATCGAATAAGAAAGAGAAGTATATTTGTGTAGACTGTTTAGCTACAGGATGTCACGCACACTTTAACATTTGGAAGTATAGAACGCTATTTTAATAGGTCATTTTCAGATATGGACAACGTTAATTTGTTACGCAGCCCCATTAGATAAGAAAAAAATGTTGAGGGCATTAAGTGCTAATCTTTAGAGAAATACGTTTCTAGAATGCCAGCAGATGTCAGTATGTTCTTGTCATATAGCCCTTTTGTTTTTAAACAATAATTTTCCTTGAATTAAATAATATGGGAGGAAGTAATAAGTGCTGTAACATTATCTTAATGCAGGTCTGTTTAATTCAAATGTTTTACTGAAAAGGGGTTTTTTTTCCTTTCGGTTTTCTAGACCTGGGCTGGCACAACATCCACGTATACACTAGCTTTCACTGTATATAACTGCTCATTGGACTGCTTAGAGAACATAGTTTAAAATGCTTTGCTAAATGGAGATGTATTATTGATAGTATAGCACCTTAGTTTCTAACTGAACTTTATTTTTTCCTTCTGTAGAACTTTTTTGGTATAGATTTCCTTCATATATTCCGAGGAATTTTGAAAATGCTGGCACAGTTCTTTCTGTTTGTGTAGCTAGTGAGTGTGTTTGAACTCTGTGTTTAATCAAATCTGTCTCTCTCTAATTTGGAGATTATTTTGTCACTGTTTATGCATGGTAATCAAAAACAGATGAGCTGTTTCTTGTCTTCCTTGTATTTAAAAAAATCAATACCACTGTGAGTGACATTGTGGAGAAGCCTCTCCCTTCTCTGAAAGGGCAAAGGGATGCCATATAGTGGGAAAGGATATAGAATTCATAGTCTGGAGTACTCAGCATATTAAGCTGACCTCAGTTTTTAAAATGGTGACTTAAACATCATGGAAGGTTGCCGGGTTGCACTTTTAGGGCAGTTGGCAGATGGTGCTTTTATAAAGTATGGATGAACAGATGGAACCTGTAGCCCACATGAAGGAAGTTTGCAGCCTACTGACAGGTAATCCAAACTGAATCCTTGCCTGAGTTTATGTTACACCGGTAGCACAGAGATGATATTAAAACTCCCATTGAAGTTTTTGGTTTTGCTTTTCTCCCTGTGTTTGTCAGTACTGTCTCTTCGAGGAGGGATACTCTGCACCTCAAAGAAGATACCTCTGTTTCTGCTAACATAAAACTTAAATACTTCAGTCTCAGTCTGGTAATTTTGACCATTGTCCATCCTTGCCAGCACCACCAACACCAGAAGAGTAAACCCCATGATCTTCAGTTTCCATTACCTGAAGCGCTTGGTCCCTCAATGTGTTAAGTGTTGAAAGAAGCGTTGAGAATCCTGTCTGAAGACCAAAAGCCATTTACTTAAGCTTCTGTTAGGGAGCTAATGTACATTTTTGGCCTGGTGTGTTCTTTTTTTGTAAATTCACAGTCATCAAATGCTGTGGCTGTCACTTCAGGCTTTTTAATTACATTTCCAAACAGAAATTTATTTTACATTTTCTCTTTCTTCAACCCTCCTTTCAAGCTCTGTCATATTAAAGAGTTTGTTTTACATGCAAGACCTATTTATTGTGATTTATTCCTTATTTCTTCTCATCTCAGACTGTTTGTGTGATTTTCAGATCATGCAAATGAGAACCGAGGCAGGCAAAACAGGTAAGAAAGATGCTTACCTCTGGAGTAAAAAGAAAACATACGACATTACTGAGGTTGTAGTTCTGGAAATAAGGCTACTTTATTTTCAAAGAGTGGTTTTATTGCATTTGCCCTTAATGCTATTTCTAGAGATGCTGATAAACACCCCAAATCCTGTTATATATCATGCTTAAATTAGTTCTAGGCAACTTTTTGCATGATTTACAAATGTAATTTAATTCAGGGTTTGGCTTGCTCACCTGGACGTGAATGGAAGAAATTAGAAAATTATAGTTGTCTCTTCATTTTTGTGTAGGGGGAAAAAAAAGGAGGGAAAATGTAGATACTTGAGCATCTCCATGTATAATGTTTGAAAATTATTCATGTTCTCTTTTTGTAGTGAAAATAAAAAGCAAAAAGTATTTTTCCACCACTGAATAAAAAAATAAGAAGCAGTATCGTGTATTGTTTTGATGTATTTTCTTCCAAGGCAATGTAAGCACTTTCTGATAGTTGACTCTTATTAACAGCCTCCTGAGTATGCCTTTTGAAAACCTGCGAAATATATATGTAATTAATTTCCTTATGTAGCTGGCAGTGCTATTGCACCTTGGACTGCTGAAAATTAGGTTCTTAGCAAAAATAGGTGGAATCTCCATCATGCTTTAACACACTTAACAACAGTTCTAAAAAACTGTATTTCACTGGAATTCATGGTCAACCTGAAAGACTGTTACTACAACTTCTGTTTTATTGCATACAGAAATTTTATTTATGAAGATGTAGGCTTTACAAATGGGTAAATTAAGGGAGCTGGTTTTCTTATGATAATATAGACACATGGATCAAAATACCAAATGTGAGCATTTACATGTGGCTTGTAAAGCTCACTCATTCAATCTGTATGTTGATGTGTAAGTTGAGAGCAGATGAATGAGTCAGTTGTTCATTTTGTCCATGTACTTCATACATAAATGTTTGAAAATGTGATCTTGCTGTCAAGAGAGTGAGGAAGTAATAAAAAAAAATTTTTAAATTAATTTTGATCAGTTACGTATTAACAATGATCTTATAACTTTTCAAACTTTATTTATAAATTTCTTTTTTTTGGAGTGCAACTTTCATTAGATTAGAATTTACACTTTCCTATGTATGTGCATTTGTACTTTGTGGAAGAGATTAATGGGAAAATGCTTCAGTAAGTGATTCACAAAGCTTCTGACAATACCTCTTGTTCCAGATAAGCTCTTAGTTAATAAAGATTGCAGATGTCAAAGGCTTCTTGGAATTTATTTTCATGTTCTTGCACATATTTACAAATAGTCCAGTTGTCTGTTTGTACTTTGGTCTGATAAGAAGGTACTGTTCAAGATCATGATAGATGTTACACAGACACGTGCTTCAGGACCCCAACTGTTTTTCTGAACTGAAATAGATGTAGGTGGTGGCTGCAGTTTACAAATGGTCTTAAACCTTGAAATTTCCAGAAAAATGGCAACTGTTACAATAATTATACACTCTCATTCCTCAAAACTTAGTATTTTATACTCTAAAATGAACTAAAAAACAGTTGAAGCTTGCTGGAAGTGTATACAACTCTAGATGGATATGGTCAACTATAGTACAAAACACTAATGCAACTTCAAATTTTCTTCAATATGTAATAGATCTAATGGCATCAACATTGTTAATTTTGACTTTGGTAGCTTCATAAAAGCATATGAAACTATCCAGAAAGAGATTTGTTGTGATATTTTCCGCACCCTTGAAAAAAACGAGGGTTGTAGCTAACATGTTGTTGCTGGCTGGGGTTGAACGACAACTAAGCACCACGCAGCTGCTCACTTACTCCCCCCTGCCCCCGCAGTGGAATCGGGGAGAGAATTGGGAAAAGAAATCAAACTTGTGGGTTGAGATAAGAATGGTTTAATAGAAAGAAAAGAAGAAACACTAATAAAATTACAATAGTAATAATAAAAGAATTGGAATATAAAAATGATGCACAGTGCCATTGCTCACTACCTGCCGACTGATGCCCAGTTAGCACCTGAGCGGCGATCCCCCCACCCCTCCCAGTTTATATACTAGATGTGACGTCACATGGTATGGAATACCCCTTTGGCCAGTTTGGGTCAGCTGTCCTGGCTGTGTCCCCTCCCAACTTCTTGTGCCCCTCCAGCCTTCTTGCTGTCTGGGCATCAGAAGCTGAAAAATCCTTGACTTTCGACTAAACATTACTGAGCAACAACTGAAAACATCAGTGTTATCAACATTCTTCTCATACCAAACTCAAAAACATAGCACTATACCAGCTAGTAGGAAGACAATTAACTCTATCCCAGCTGAAACCAGGACATGTGCCCTCAAATGCATTTAAATTTGTTTTATTGCAATTTGTTTCAGATTTTTCCCCCAACCCATTGAAAACATTTCTAGAAATAAATTTTTAAGTATGCTGTTTATTGAAACAAACACATAGGTAGAGTTTCATACTGTAATCAGATCTCTGTATGCTGAAATGTAATACATACAGCTTATGAGTTTTCCTGTAAGGATAGTGTGAAAAACTTCCCCAAAAGCAGAGTGTCTCTTTGTGTTCTTCTGGAGGCTTGCCAGGCAGAATGTCAAAAAGACTGTACAGCAGAAGTGCAGTGCAATGAGTGGCAGGTGCTTTGATGAAAAAGGACAAGTAACTTATTGAGAAATAGTCATATATTATGGTAATTGGTGAACAGCCTGAAATAAACCAAATGAAGAATGCATCTCAATATACATTTCTTTTCCTGAAAGAAATGAGAAAGGTGATTCTCCTCATGGCAGTAAATTGAGGTATTGTAAAGGTGATGTGTCATAGGAAGATAGAATTGATAACTCCACAGGAAACATTCACAGATGTCATACTTCTAGTTCCCTAGCAGAAGCAGCCCTGCTGCAGTATCTTCAGAAATGGATGCTTGTAAGTGTGGCAAGCTATGGATTATAAAATCCATGATATAATTTTCTATATAAGGTGATTTGGGAGACAGCCTTGGAATGAAAGTCTAGAGAGTTCCTTAATCTGTTCTCTCTAAACTCCATTATTTCATATATGCAGAAATAATATGGAATTGTCAGAATAGCACAGGGATTGTAAGATATTCTAGCAGTAAAACTTCTGTTTGAAGTTCAGTTTTAACAACAAAATTCAGCAAAAACTTTTAAGATTTTTTTAATTTGGCAGTAACCTATCCTTCCTAGTTCCTGACAGTTTCCTTTAACAAGGCTTTCCCGGACACCAGGCATATTGTCATGTCTGCACTCTTCCCTCTTCTTCCTTTACTGTCTGGTGCTGCAACAGCCCTCTCTCAATTGCACTGGGAATGGGGAAGCAACAAACTAGACTTTATATCAATCTCATGTTCTCACCCAAATCTGTATGAAACCCTACATTTTCTCTCTTAATAGGTAACTTCCTCCCTGTGCTCCAAATTTTGCATGTCCAGTAACTTTTTGTGACCATGGAAATAGCAATTTCTGCCAAAGTGCTGCAGCTGGCCCACCAGCTGCCCCATCATCTCAGTGGTGTGTATGTTCACCTGTGCAACTTCTGCTCCACGGCTGCATGCTTTGTCCTTCTGCTGAAAGTCCAGATGCTCACTGCATATCAACGGCATGAATGAAGTTGCACTCTAATCACAGATGATTTAGCAGCATTAACAAGCAATAGGGAGTCAAATTCTGGACGTGCAAGTTCGAGGTAAATTAAGACTACTCTTCCTGAGCACAGATGCATATTTATCCTGTGTTAACATGCTTTTATTTGTTCCAAATAGAATTCATAGAATTTCTGAAGAGAGGACCCCAAACTGAAAACTATAAAAATACTATAGAAAAGCAAAGTTCACTCCACTCTCTCATACGGCAGGCGTCAAGACTGCATGATGACAAGGTGGTATGACTCCTTATCCCTGTGAGCTGCACGTCACGGGGAGTTCTTGACATACATTGTAATAAGCATATTCCTCATGCCTGCATTGCTTGCATAAAGCCCATGGAAGGGCTATGAGGGAGAAGAAACGGACATGCTTAACTGTTGGTTGGAAGACATCAAAACCATGAGTCTTTTGACATATAAATAGAGAACAGGTCAAGTAAATATACACTAATAATACAAATGTCCTGCTGGACCTGTAGCTAGTCCTTTTGTTTTCCACCACCACAAGGAACATGCAGCAACACTGCTGTTTCTCTAGTAGTAGCTGTTACTCAGAGATCAGTTTGAGGGTCAGCAATACGATTGTGATTATTTGGAGGAGTGCAGCTGTCTAAAACACAATCTTTCTTTTCAACCGATTCCCTTAAAACACTGTTAATGATTTTAGTACCAAGAAAACCAGCTTTATGGTATTAGAGTGAGTGGCTAGCGTGGTAAAAGTGTTACCGTGTGTGGTGGGTTGACCTTGGCTGGTGGCCAGGTGCCCACAAGGGTTGAGATAAAGACGAGGAGATCACTTACCAGTTGTCCTCATGGGCAAAACTGAGTCAACTTGATATAATTTATTGCGAATTAAAATAGAGTCGGATGGTGAAAAAGAAAGAAAAAAATCCCCAAACACCTCCCTTCCCCTTTCTTCCCAGACTCAACCTCGCTCCTTCCATCCCGACTCCTCCACCTCCTTCCCGAGCGGCACAGGGGGATGGGGAGTTGGGGCCAGCCCATAGCAGCTCCTCTCTGCTGCTCCTTCCTCCTCACGCTTTTCCTCTGCTCTGCCATCACCTCCCCACAGGCTGCCAGGGAATCTGCTCCTGCTCTCCCCCGGGTGCTCACAGAGCTGGCTCTCACCCTTCTTCTTTCCTCACAGCTGTGCATCGTGTTGTCTTGTCCTAAACAGGTTTTCCCACAGGCACTACCGGCCTGGCTGTGGGGCTCAGCTGTGCCCTCAGGTGGGGCTGTTGGAACCGGCTGGAACCGGCCGTGTCCAGCACCGGGGAGCCCCGGTCTCTCCTCACAGAGGGCCCTGCAGCCCCGCTGGCGGCGCCTGGCAGAGACACCAGCTACACCATGTCTTGGTAAGACCCATCTTTTTGTTGCTTTTCTTGCTGTAACTGTTCTCATCTGTTAATAATTGCAGGAAGAAAAGTCCTGAGCTTCAGGAAACTGGTAATGACAGGGGAATTGGCCTCAGGGACTTGCTGGGTAAACAGGCAAGAGGACTGAGAGAGGTAGCCTTGGTGTTCAGGGACTTCTGTCTCTTCCAGGGAGTAGGTTTGGAGTAGCCCTCTGGTCAGGAGTTACTGTTCATAAAAGATGTGGAGCAGATGGATCTTTAATTCAGATAACTGTAAGCTTTGTTTGGAGTGCCAAGTTAGAGTTTCTGAAGTTGTGGTCAGGGCTGTTTACTACCTACCAGAATGCAAATTCACATTTTTACTCTGACTCTTGCTCCCATTTCTAACCATTTAAAGACAACATATTTCTTTTTATATTATCCAGTTACATTTGGACATGCAGATGGGTTGGAGACCACAACAGGAGATGTCAAAAATGTTTCATTTTGTTTTTACATTAAGGACAGACTTCTATCGAGGATGTCCTGCTAGCAAGCAACGTAGCATAAGAGAAAATGATCTCTTTTTTTTTTTTTGTCTGCAGATCATTAATGTGCTGTGTTTTACTGAAAGACCTCTGCTCTGCCACGCTAATTTGTGTTCTTCAGTAGAATGACTCCACTAGTTTTGACTGAAGTAGGAAAAAGTGATTTGATGACTGGTTTACTTCATCTGGGGAACAGATCTGAGATGTATTCAGTCTAGCTGCAAACGAGGCACTGTTTTTAATGTGAGATTTAATTTTAAATAGTTAAACACCTGCAGAGATGTCTGTAAGCAGCTACTGATTTAAAGAAAAAAAAATGGGTAGCATGTGACATTTATAGTTTTCTCCTACTCAAGGTATTTTAGTAGGAAATAAAGGATGATTTCTCACATAGCTGTTGGCAAACCCTGATTTTTTTCAGGGTTTAGGCAGCATTGTTAAATGTTTTAAGCTTTGTATGTTAGGCTCTTCACTGTCTTCAGTAAATTTCTCTTATTGAATTAATTCTTGAGGCTCAGTCCTCATTTAAAAAAAGGGGGGGGAAGGGGGAAGTCTTGATTTCCCAGATAAGAAAAATGTTGTTTGTAAGGCTAATGTATACAAGAAGGAGGGACTCCATTTAAGAGAAAGAGAGGTTCAAGATTGGGCCTGTGGAGCCCTGATGTAATGATGCTGCAAGGATAGTGATCTTGTTTAGCAAATCTTCTGGAGCTGGGGCTGTAAGACTGATGTTTATTCATACCAAAAAAGTGCAGTCAACAAGCCTATTGCATTCAACTCAAATAATTCCTTGGAGACATTGTACAGTGCTACCCTGTTCAGAGGCCTGGCTCTCTCTGGTTCAGCAGTTTGGAAGTTGATTGGTTCAATAACAAACAATATCCACCAAGGCTGCAGGAGCCTCTCAGTTGCCCAAATGTAAAGATACTCCATCCTGAGACAGACTTATTTGGCCCAAATTGTTAGGCATGTTGGTATGTTCTACATATATAAAAAATACAGGGGTATTTTTAGCTGCTGTTGGTATTAGAATGATTTACTCTTAATACCAGTGAAAGAAGGGTGAGAGAGGAAAGGCTTTTGAATATTTTAGTAACATAATTCTGATCTATTGGATAGAAGTTATGGAGAAGATTATATGGCTTTCTTATTCAGAATATGTCTCATCAGGGTTGTGACTGTCCCAGAAATCAAAAGAAATGCATTATTCTGTGGCACATATAAGGAGACTATTAAAACTGATGGTAACTTGTTTAATTAAAAGAAGTTAACTGTGCAGTTATATGGACCTCATTACTGCAGTATGGGACCATATTCCCTCCTTATGGTGAAAAGCAGAAAAATGATCTTATTATTTTCTTTCATCAGTAGATGGTATTTGCCTGTTTTTACAAATTATTAGGTAAGGCCTGGGCAAAGTAGTGTTTTTACATTTAGCTGTAGCAGAATAGTTGGTTGTTAATATTTTTTTCTGACAGCCACTTCTGTGAAGGTTCAGTTTTGCATAAGCTTTCCTGGGACACGGTTTAGCCAGCAAGCAGACCACTGCAGTGAAATTTATCTGGGGTGTGTGTGGTCTAACTCATGGCAGGAGGGATGAATTGAGATCCATTATGTAAAGCTTTGAAAGTCAGCAAACTGACCTAGAACTGAGATGTGTATTAGTGAAGAGCAGTGTTTTGCATTGCTGAGCAGATAGGTTGCTGAATTGGGAATGAGCCAGAGCGTCCTCAGGGTCTGGCAGCAAGTGATAGTCTGGTTTGCATGTTGCATGCGTGGTGCTCAGGATGGTCAGATTTGCATTTAGTAAGCTGCAGACAGCAGTGTGAGCACGCTGTGAGATGAGTTGGATATTCAAAATAGCTGTTTCCTCTCTTTCAGAGTAACCTCTAGGATCTGAAACAAGATTTGATGTGTTCTTTGTGGAATTGGACCAAAAAAGTAGACAAAAATATCTTTAGGGAACAGTTAAAACAAGACTGATTTGTTTCTTTTTATTTTAATGGTTTGGTTTTTTTTTTAATTGAGATATGGACGTCATATGTTAAGAAGGAAATAATTTGAGCTCTTGTAATAAACTTTTTGGATTCTGGATTTTTGGGCTTCTCAAATAGTTAGATTTATCTTACTCTGTGTAAATTATATTCTTACAAACTTAATAGAACCCTAAATGTGAATCATCAGTTTTGTTCCCTTTGGTATTGATACCCATTTAATACTACTTTCATGGTGACTTTCAGTGTGAAGTTGTGAAGGGGTTAGCAGCAATTTGTTTCACCTGTCTGTAGTTGAAGTTTCCTTGGGAAGTTTCATTAATACACTATCATGGTTTAAAAATAGAAACTCAAGAGAATTACTCCAACTCAATTAAGTAATATAATGCATCAAGAACCTTTTCATTTTATATTATAATTATTCCAAAGCACTTCAAATTAGCCACTCTTCCATTGTCAGGAGAGTTCTACTCCATTTTTAATCCAAAATCATATTTCTCAGAAATTCTACATCTGCTTGTAGATTACATGCAGTGCTCCTGTTGTCCTTGTTTATTCTCTGCTGTGGAATTAAAAAACACCAACATTTAGTAAACTCTTAAATGAGTTTTATTGCTCACTGCGTGTGTAGCAGTAAAGAGCAGAGTAAAGCAGCTGGAATATCTGCAGTGCTCTGTGGATTGCAGAGCATGACATGGGTGATTTCTTGCTCCCAGTAGCTAGCAATGGGGTGCTTTTCAAGTCCCAGTTCTGTTAGAATTCTAGTCAGGAAAAGTTCATTTCTCTGTCTTTTCCCTCCCCCCAGCCTCAAAAAAGAAGAAATATATATTCTTGATGGTATGTTATCAGCTGGACAGCTGTCTCTGTGTAAACAGTAGCAGAAGTTGTTCTTCAGTGTTTAGCTATTGAATCTTTACAGTAATTCCACCTAAACATTTGTTGATGTTTTAAATACAAAATAAATAAATAAGCATTTCTTTACTGCTGTGTTAATTTAGTGACATGTTGTCAGTTCCTTTGGAAACTGGATTCCAAAGAGTTCTCAGTCAGCTGGTTAACTGAATGGAAACTCAGCTTTGAAAATAGAATTTGCCTGCTGGCTTACCAGTTTACAAATGTCTGCTATTTATTTTGGGCACCAAATTATTATTTTTCTTCTGGGCATGTTTCTTGCTTGGTGGTGGTTGTTTTGTTTTGGGTTTTTCTTTGTGTGTGTGTTTACATACAGCATAGCTTGAAATGAATCAGAGAATGGTGTAGGTTGGAAGGGACCTCTGGAGGTCATCTGGTCCAACCCCACTGCTCAAGCAGGGCCACCTAGAGCTGGCTGCCCAGGACCATGTCCAGATGGCCTTTGGGTGTTTCCAAGGATGGAGACTCCGCAACCTCCCTGGGCAACCTGTGCTCAGTCACCCCCCAATGAAAAAGTGTTTCCTGATGTTCAGAGGGAACCTCCTGTGTTTCACTTTGTGCCCTTTGCCTCTGGCCCTCTCACTAAACACCACTGATAAGAGCCTGGCTCAGTCTTCTTTTCACACTGCCCTCATATTTTTTCTACACATTGATGAGATTTCCCCTGAGTCTTCTCCTCTCCAGGCTAAGCAGTCCCAGCTCTCTCAGCCTTTCCTGATATGAGAGATGCTCCAGGACCTTCATCATCTTAGTAGCCCTTTGTTGGCCTCTCCAGTAGTGCCATATCTCTGTTGTACTGGGGAGGTAAGAACTGGACACAGCACTCCATGTGTGGCGTCGCCAGTGCTGAGTAGATGAGAAGGATCACTTCCCTCGACTTGCTGGCAGCACTCCTAATGCAGCCCAGGATACTCTGAGCCTTCTTTGCAGCAACGGCACATTGCTGGCTGTTCAACCTGGTGTCCACCAGGACCCGCAGGGCCTTTTCTGCAAAGCTGCTTTCCAGCCCGTTGGCTCGCTTGTGGCTTATATTGGTGCATGGGGTTGTTCCTCTCCTGGGGTGGGACTTTGCACTTCTGTCAGCCCATTTCACCAACCTGCCCAGGTCCCTCTGGATGGCAGCATGACCCTCTGGCGTATCAGCCACTCCTCCCAGTTTTGTGTCATCAGCAGACTTGCTGAGGTCCCATTGTGCCCCATCATGACACCATTAATGAAGATGTTAAATAGGACTGGACCTCGTGAAGTTCACGTACAGCTTTGCGTGCAGCTACGTGGTACTCCAGAACTTACAGGTACTCCAAAAGTTATCACCTTGCTTTTTCATCTCCTCTCAGTATTACTTCCTTCAGCCTCATCCTAACTGCAAGTATGATTCTGTGGTTGGAAGGGAGCACAGTAGTATTCCGTTATTTCTTTCTGGCATCTTTGTAAAATGGTAAGGTGGACAGGCGGAACAAACCCTTTACTTGCAAAGCCATACAGATTTTGCATGAAACAGCAGTCTTTTTATATTACCTTCTTGTCCAGATGGCTAAGTATATGGTGGAACAGAAATAATAGGTGTTAGGGAAATCCACCTCCATGTGGAACAGATAGTAACATTGGCAACCAGTCAAAAAATCTTCAGAAAGGTTGCAGCTGAAGGACGCCACTGTTGGAAACGCAGATGAAGATATATTCCTGAACTCAAGAAGGAAACACAGAGGATGCATTATTGTATGGAATGATTAGATGAGTGACTAATGAGCCTTGAGGGGCAAGGAAATTGGCTTCAAAAGCAAGTAAATAAGCACCTGACATTCCAATGTACTTTGTATAAACACTGAACTCTTACTGTGTTTAGTTGGTAAAGCAGAACAAGTCATGTTTAAGCATACAAGGCAAACTGTTACAGGAAAAAACCCTTTGTTAGACACATTGTTCTGCCGAAAGTGTGTTTGTAAATGTTTTTCTTTGTCAGTAGGTGTGATAACACATTGTAATTCTAGCAATGTAAGTCACTGTCCACAGTTTTCATTAGTTATTCTGGATATTCAAACCAATATGGTACTGAATTGAAGCCCATATTCTGCTTTAATCAGTCTATTGTTAAATACTGTTAGGTATCGATGGCATTTTTTTTTTTTTTTTCCCCTCTAGGGACAAAACTTCTGTGTAAGAGTAAGAGTTGATTTGAGTAATGGAAGGGTCATTTTGCATAAAATCTGATGAACCAACATATGATGCATGTTTCTGTAACATAATATGACATCTATTAAATGCACTTAGGCAGGTGATGGTCAGTTTGGATACTAAGGAGTGTAGTCAGCCTACTTATGAACCATCAAGAGAGGGGAAGTTGACTACAAAAGCAGTTAAATGAACCCTTGTCATTTTGCCAGATCGAGTTTTTAAAGTGTCTTTACTGATTGAAGGATTCTGCCTTGCTTCGTAAAAGGCAACGATATAATGTGAAAGGTCTCTGGGCTAGATGGAACAAAAGGTTTCAGGCCTAGATGGTTAAACTACATTATGCCAATTCTCTTAACGTACAGCTTCACTGTACAAAGATCTTGACCTTGTGTGGTGAGGGGAAGGAGTTTCATAGGCTTCTACACTGACAGAGGGGAATTTTGTTACAGGAAGGAACTGACAAGAATATTTTGCTCAGGTTTCTCTTTTGAGTGTGCTTTCAGATTACTTGGTAAAGTATTTTGTTTGTAGTCCCACCCAGTAGAAGCACAGCTTTGGAATTCTGTTGTCCAGTAATTCTGGAGAAGCCTGTCAAGGTCAGGTAGTGATTTGAAAGGCAGTCCTAGTGAACGGAAGTTGAAGTGTTCATAATATTTGAAGAGCAAAACTAGGTTTTCTGGTAATATTGCTTGGGCTGATTTGCAGCATTGTTTTTTCAGTAAATCTCTAGCAACCTTTTCTGAGTAGAGGTGCTGAAAGTGTTACTAATTTCTTTTTCCTGATAAAGGTGTGCAGCTAAAAGAGGCTTATTTAGGAAAGTGTGTGTGTTTACATACTGTGTAGCTTGAAATGAATTGGAGAATGGTGTAGGTTGGAAGGGACCTCTAAACCCTTAAATGTTGTGTAAGTCCTGGTTTCTTAACAGGATAAGAATTCTAGATCTCTGATCTGAGCAAGCTTTATTATGAAGTGACATATCTGGCTTTAGAGACAGAGGTGGAATTTGTACATCTGAAATGAATGAATAATATATAAGGACTGATACTAGCTTTGCCTCATGAGTTGGCATTACTATTTAGCCTCAAGCAGAAGCAAGAAACACAAAAGAAAGGTTGTTAAGGTAGAAAGTTAAATATTTAATACCAGTGTCTGTGCTGTACATTCTCCTTCTGTTGTATTCATGGAAATGTGTTTTGGAACTGAAGGAAAATGTTATTTATATTACAGTAGTGGCAGAAAGGGCATATTTGATTGAGGCATCAAAGTGCTAGGCTTCGTAAAAGGCATGAGAGAAAATTCCTGGATTAGCCTTGAAATTTTCGCTGTTACCATCCCTTTTCTTTTGGGTATGCCGGGTCTCATTTTGGTTTTCATTGGGATTTGTTGGTAACAACCCTTTTTTTTCTTGCCTCTTCGTAATGAGGTAGACAACCAGGTAGCAATAAGAGGTTGTTGTTTTCGCAGTAGCAGTTTTATCTTTCAAGCCCTCTGAAATGTATCCCGTCAGTTACAACACACTGGATGTAACACGTCTTGTGTGCTACCTTCTGTCATAAAAAAAAAAAAATGTCAGCTTCTTGGGTACAAAAATAACATTTGAATTTCTGTTTTCTGGGCAAAACAGGAATTGGATGTTACACAAAGAAAGGGGCTTGGAACAGAATGGATCTTTGGGTGAAAACATCAGAAATTGTTAGAAAAATCCAAACTTAAGTATTTTCTTCTCTCACCTTGGAAGATGTAGTTAGAGCATTATGGTACGTTTGAGATTTTTCGTATCTGATTTGTCAGTGATGAGTGAAGATAAAAACATGCCTATCTGTTTGCAGTTGCACATATTGCAGTACTGTTGCTTGTGTCCTGGAGTCGATGATTATTCAGGCTATGTGGAAGGATAGATGTTGTTTCAAGGCTTTTGATATTCAGCTGAAAACAAGAATTAAGTATAGATTCAGATTTTTTTTCTTTAAAGAAGGAAAAAAAGTCATTACAAAGCTTAGTATTTTTCTCTTTGGAAGATTTAAATGTTTTTAAATAAGTTTTGATGTTTGCATCTATCTGCGTTCTCACAAAGATGGAGTAAGGGCTTGGCTAGTTTGCATGGACCCAGTATTTTAATCTGTATCACAGGAACCCTGCATTATTGGGCACTCTGTCTCAGATAAATACAATACTTCAGTTCTTCTACAGATCTACAAGGAATTTTGTGCTAGGTTTTTCTTGTAAGACCTTTCATATGAAAAAGCTATTTTAAAGATGTTCTGAAATTCAGTTTTACCTCCTCCCCCCGCCTCTTGTGTCACTGAGTTTCAATGCGTATTCGGTGACTGAAAGAAGCAGGGATGTCCTGATCACAGCTATGACTTGCTTGGAATTCAAGTCAGGAATCTGCATCTAATTCTGCTGGTGTTTAAAATGAGAGGCAGTTATAAATACACACATGTGTACATACTTATATATGTTTACGCTTACTTTTTTTCCATGTTCAACCTGTTTTCCTTCTTATTCAGAGCTTGAAAAAAAGTTGTGTTTGGAAACTGAATGCTACCAAATGCAGTTGAATAATCACTTCTTCAAAAAAATCATTCATGTAAGAAGAAATAGGTAGCCCCAAAGTTTAGAAAGATGAATATTATGGGAAGTAAAACTGATGCAGTACTTGCTTCCTGGGGCTGAACAGTTAACTCCAGTGCTTCTGGTGCTGCTAGTAGGCTTGGCAAGCAGATACCATGCAAAGCTCAAAAAATTCAGTGCAATTTCACTGAGCTTCTTGGAACACTGTCCCTGGTAAGAAAAGCCATTTTTAGGTTGCTGTTGCTTGAGACGGAACTGATCAACAGCCTTAGGGAGGCATTGTAGGCAAGAGTGGTAAAAGAAAGAAATATGGGGCTTGGGGAAGACTGTTTGTAAATGAATTTAACTTTTTTCCTAACTGTTTGCTGAATATGTGGTAAAGGTTTTTAAAGAAAGCCATTTCATTGACCACCCTGAACAGAATGGTAAACTAGTAGCATTAAAAGTATACTTTAGATTACATAGCATGTAGAACATAATTTCATAATTTAAAAAAAAATAAATTAGTTTTTTAAAATCTAAAATCTCTTCAGAAGAAATATGCTGCCACTTCAGTTATCTTCCCTATTGAATTAGCCTGGTGTATATAATATAAAATATTAAAAACTGGAGATATTGCTCATTTTGAGCCTGAAGAGAACAGGAGGAAGGTAGTCTGGCTCAGCTGTCCCTCATATAACCTCCTTTATAGCTTCTCTAGTTGCAATCACAAAGTCATGGTAATAGTGCGGGCAGATCCTTATATGTCTACGTCACAGAAATAGAAGCCAAGCATTGCATTTGTGTAGCCTATATAATGCTTTGTACATAAGAATAGAGAGCGTCAGTATGAAAGTACGTATCTGAAGAGTTTTGTTTACTCTTCAGTGTGGACTTGACAAGTGGAATGTAGGGCCAAACCCTCTCTTTTCTCTACACTAGTGGAAGAGGAAACTGTAAGAAGAGTGACCTTCAAATGTTCCAGCTCTCAGCTGGTGTAAAACTGCCTGTTGTTTCTCAGATACTGGTGAAGCTACATTGGCTAACACCATCTGAAGAGGCAGTTTGGTGGCCTGTAGCTGAAGATGTTACTCTGGAGCTAGTTTTCTAGTGTCAGTACTGCATCTGCTCTGGTGCATATCTTCAAGAGCGGCAACAAAGCACAAGAAAAGCATCCGTTTAAACGTGGAAATTTTTATTTTCTTCAATTATGTGTCTTGGAAGTAACAGCTGACTTTTGCAGTGACTTCCAGTGTGGTTAAGAAATCCGAGGCCCGGGTTTATGATTGGATGGGGTGCTGAATCAGGACCTCATCTGGGTTCCCCAAGATAAAATGGTGAACATCAGCAACAGCTGAGTGAGTGTGAGCATAAATTTATGCATTTTATCTGTGCTTCTCTGTCAGAGTTCAGAAAAGTAGGGCAGTGTAATGTGAGGAGTCAGGTTCTCTGAGCATAAGTGCATTTGCGTTTTGTTGGTTGTTTATATCAAGAAAAATGAGATAAAAATA
The DNA here is from genome assembly GCF_000737465.1 of Haliaeetus leucocephalus. Taxonomy (NCBI): domain Eukaryota; kingdom Metazoa; phylum Chordata; class Aves; order Accipitriformes; family Accipitridae; genus Haliaeetus; species Haliaeetus leucocephalus. Next base: position 1,573,957 of record NW_010973072.1, read on the forward strand.
ATACCAGATTATAAGCATGCTACTTCAGAGTTTAGAAATCTCTGTGCAATATTTTAAAAATAAAAGAAAATGTGTATTCAAGTACAGATACGATATTTTATCAGTTCATATTTCATGCTTTTGCATAAAGTTGATGTATAATTTGACGTTGTAAGCTTTCCAGGGTTTTTATGATTCCTGCAGAAAAATAACAACTCCCTCTCCCACAAGCCCAGTTACAGTAGATTGTCTTAGAAAGTAAACGAGATTGCAAAGTAATGGTGTTACGGGATATGTTCTGATGCTATTTGTGCTTTAGTTTAAGTACATAATTTATTTACAAGTTGAGTGTTGTAGATTAACATGTGTGATGAATTGCTGCATGTAGGAAAGGCAACATTCCAGACCAATAGCCTAACAAATAGAAGAGAAATCACAATTAAGTAATGTGTTGTAATCTTTAAATGCTAATAATATACTTTCAAAGATGCAGAGGAAGCCTGTGTAATTAGAAAATTGGAAAATATGTACTTAAGTGTCTTCTTTCCAATTTTGCTGTTATGCTTGCATTAAATTAGGGTAACTCTGTGAAGGAATATATCTTATAAGCTATGAGGAGATGGATCTGAAGGACAATTTTTTTTTTTATATATAGAAGCATTTACTGGATAGAGGTCACATTAATAGAATTATAGAGAAGTGATCATAAACCCTGATATTTTCTTTAGAATAAAGTATTTGTGTCCTGCAACTACAAAAGTAGAAAGGAAGAAGTTTCAAATATTTTCAGGAAAATCAGTTTTGAGATGACAGATAAATGTACGTAATAGTGGGGGGAGAGGACCTCATGACAGTTAGTCGATTCAGAACCAAGTCTCCTAGTAAAGTGCTTTTTTCTTTTCTGATTTTTTTTTTTGTGTCTGCTTTGAAGTAGTTTCAATAGCTAACGTATATCAAAATTAGAAATGTATCAGCATCTTATGGTAATAGGCTCATTGTCTAAGTAATGTATGTTTCATAAGTGCAGTTGACTTAAGGATCACTTTTCACCACTTGGAGGGCATTTAACTATAATTTTACAGTTGAACAGAGTGCCCTGAGATACACAACAATTTGATGGGTAGAATAAGAAAGATTTTGTTATGCAGTGGGTATAGAATTGTAACGATTTCCCCCTGAGTTTACTGATGAAGGACAATTTAGTTCTCGGGGGGAGCTGATTCTCCAAATTTCTGGCATAAATGATTATATGCTATACATATTCCCCACAGTATTTATTCCCTTAGTAGTAAATGCTGTATGCTGGAGCTCCACAAAACAGAAGTTTAGTTGGCAGATACACTCTAAACAATAGATATTCAGATGAGGGAATATTTGCTTTTAAGCATGTAAAATAATTGGCGCATGTTGTATTCTACATTCTTTTTAAAATTTTTCTTCTTTGAACCTTTAGATGCAGATCCCTTCTCTTTTTAAAAAAGCTTAGGGTTAATAACTATACTTTTTAAGCTACAGCCTGTAGCATCTACTGCTGTCATATGGTTAGTTAAAGACACAGTGCAAATAACCCTTTTTTGTTTCCTTTTCAAGTAAGTCTTGAGTTTATTTTAATTATAAAATTGTCAGAGGTGGAACTTCTCTTCATTTCTACCACCCCCACCCCCTGTTAGATTTAGACCTGAGTTCTTCCAGTGATCCCAGTTTTTCATACAGACCTATGACTAATACTCTTGGAGAAACATCCATAAAAGATTTAGGTCCATGAACTGTGATACAGACAGACTCTAAACATCTTAGTCTCAGGCTTCCAGTTTTTATTTTAAAAAATAAGGGTTATCTTAACTCTCCAGTTGTGCCTAAAATTGTCTATCTTTGCATACTGAGAAGTTGCCATATTTTTGATATGTGTGTGAATTTGCATGTTTTATCATAAAATAGTGTGGGTTGGAAGGGACCTTTAAAGGCCATTAGTCCAACCCCAGTGATTTTACATCTGTGCCCAGCTGGGAACAAAAATCTAAGTATTTTTCTAAGTAAATTTTAAAGTGGCAGGGTTGGGGTGATTTTCTGTGCACACAACATAACTAAATTATTGGTTTTCTCAGAAACTCTTACCTCTAGGAATGTTTTGGAGTGTTCTTTTTTTCTATGTTTGGCTGGAAGAAATGGATGTGATATTTGCAGTCCTTGTACCCACTGTAGCTGAACGATTTAAGTATTTGTCCAGGGAGTGGATGGAAGATGCATGTTCTGTGCCCACCTTCTGTTGGGGGAAAAATGTTAAACTCGCATCTTAATTCTCCATAGAGAGATCCTACATCATATATGCTCTTGGTAGCAAAGGTGGTGCGCTCCCCTCCTCCTTTTGAAGCTGTCACCTTAGCTTGAATTGCTGTTTGGGTTTTTTGAGGGTGTGTGTTCATTTTATTTTGTATGGTAAGCCAGCAAGTGCTGGAAAAAGCTTAACTTTGTGGAGTTTGGATCGTGCCTTGTAGGACAGACAAGAGTTTTGGTCCCTGTTCTCAGTATAAATCTGTGTAGCATCTGATGGTTTTATTCAAAACAAAAGATGGAAACTAGAACGTGGTACTTGGATGCCTACTGAGGCAGGAGTGTTTTCTGCTGTACCTGTCTCATCTTTCACAATGAATCTTGATCACAGTTTTCTTCTTTTCTAGCTGTGTAGAACACCGTAAAAAGAAAACTGACAAGTATTTTCATCCAGAGAAGTGTACAACCTGTAGCTAGGAGCTGTCTCCTAGAAGGATATAGGTAGAATTATTTGTTTTAGTCTTTCAGGCAGAGAAGGGAATTCAACCTGGATTTCTTAATTATTGGGTGAGTGCTCTAACCACTATACTGATGTACAATTGTTTTTTTGGGGGCAATTGAGTTTTGAAAGCCTTAACGAATCCTTAGCCACTGTCACTGGGGAAAAAAAAAGTGAATCAGAGAATGTGAGGCTGTAGGAGTATTTCTGTAGATGTTCAGAAAGGGAATTTGGTAGACAAATACATGTCAAATTTTAATAGAAATTGTATATTTTTGTGCATAATCTATATGTAGAAAGACAATAGCATTGTAAACCCTTGTTACTAAAAGGATGGAAAAGGAAGGAGTTGCATTACATTTTCTGTTTCTTAATCTCGCTTATACTAGTACATATGAAAGTTGTGAATTACAATGTGCATGCTGCAATTGCATGTACTTTATTTCTTTTCTCCAATTTGTCGTTAGTGAATGAGTTAACTGAGTAGAAGCACCGACTGAATTCAGTCTTCAAAAATCACTATCGCATGTAAGTTGGGGGTGGGGGGGAGACATAGAAAAGCTGTGTACTCCTTAATAGATGTTCATGGTTTTCAACGTTTCATGATTCTTTTTTGACTCAGTCATCTGTAGCAGTTGTATAAATTACTTCTAATGATGCAGTAGTGCTGAAGGATTTTGTTTTTACTTTGCAGTATGTTATTATTAGCTCTGAGGAAAAAAACCTGTATTGTTTGGCCTGTATAAAGGACATATAAGAAAAAGAGAGTGAATTCAAATCAAAAGAGAAAAGGAAATTTAAACCTTTGCCACAGATGTTTTCTTTAGAAAGGAAATGTAAATTGTCGCTTTGCAAAGTGAGCTAAATGGAACATCTGTGAGTTCTTGTCATTCTTCAAGACTTGATTCTCTTCTGTTTCTACTAGTCTTAGAGATGCATATTCATCTTGATCCTGCTTCCAGTGCCTGTTAACTTCAGCAGTGCTGGACAAAGCCTTTTATGGGAAGAAAAATAAAAAAATTAGTTGATAAGATCATCAGTGTGTCTCGACCTGCTTTAAGAAGCTACTGGATAGTACAGGTTGGGCAGCAGTTGCTAGTAGAAACACAGGCACAGTTTGAATGTCAGTGTGAGGTTGCAATGCACAGACAACCTGTCTATTTTTATAAGTGGGAAGACAGTAAGGAATGTAAAAGAAAAGCTGTTGCATTTTCTTTTTTTTGGTATTATTGATAGGGTACAATAAATGAACCTTGATTAGCTGGGGTTACTTAGGTTTATATTAAAGATTCTCAAAGCTGTAGCCCAGAAAGAGAGGAAAGAGCTTAGAGTGATTAAATCTGGCCTTTATTCTTTTGATTCTGAAATAATTTGAGTTTTCCAGAATAATTTGTTTAGCTCTTGAATGATTACAGCAGATTCATCAAGTTTCTCTACACTCTTTGATGGCATCTATGGAGCATTACACAGCTGGGCTGTGTTGTCAGTTTCTGTTCCTTGTGGTGTGTTTTCTCCTGAGTCTATTCCTAAGGCAGAGCTTAGGAAGAGCTCCCCAGGACACTCCTATTGCTTTGCATGGTGCAGACATGCAGTTTCATTGGGTGTGCAGTATCATGTGAATTCTTCATCTGTGCCCTTAGCTCAGCTTTCTTCTGTGATAGTCACCTGTATTGGGTGTCTATGTCCAGCTTTCAGTAGCGGGGCAGGGGAGCGCTGCTTACCAGATAAACACTGTCGGTGATAAGGAGTTTCTCTCTTGCATGTTCATCTGGATCAGGTCTCAGGCTCAATTTAATGGTTAAAGATTACTCCAGTACATGATTCTGGGGAACTTGTTTTTAAAGGCTTGCAATTTCTTTTTCTCAGCACTTATGTGAAGGAAACCAGATTTTAGATTTTAAGAATCAAAAATAACTGGATGGAAAACCTTGGACACAAATGTCACAGTGGCATGATTGTAAAGTAGAATTTAACTGAAATTGTAGTCAGAATATCTTACATCAAAGAATAAATGCAAAGAAATGGATCTGTAACTGGGTACACAGGTCACACAAATGATTGATTAATTTGTGACTGCCAACCGTAAAACAAATCAGAAATAAAATCTGGAAGAAAACCCCAGACAGCTTCTGCAATGGCAATGTTGGATTGTTTTGTGGGATGAAGACAGGTGATTTTTTTTTTCTTCCTTTTTTTTCTGCCTTTTACCATTGAACTTAAACTGGATAATTTTATTTTGTAACCATCCTGCACTGCATAGATATTGTGACGTTTCCAGTATTGTGATGGGAGAACAGCACTGTCTGCCTTGGTAAAAAGTGTTAGTGCCAGAATAAGGGGCTGTGAAGAGGAAAATGTGAGGACAGGGAGCAGACCTCCAGCTCTTCCACTCTTGCCTGGTTAAGTCTCTTTAATTGGGTAATAAACGGATACCAAGTTAGATCCAGCTTAGGTCCATTGCCATTTCTGACTTGGTGCTGATGCTGTAGCTTGTCAGTGCAAAGACAGTGGTCCAGGAGAAAGGGTGACACTTGAATGCTGAGAAAATGAAAACCAGAGGGCAACTGTTTGTTGGTAGTTGCCTGGAAGTGTGCCAGTGCCCTGTCCCAAGCCCAGCAATAAGAAGGATGGAGGGCTTTGCTGCTTTCCTGTCCATGCTGCGTATCTACCTGAGAGAGGAAGAACTCCAGGAGTCCTAAGTTCTCTAACTAGTGACAAAATACGGTTTTCACAACACTATTAAAAAGCAAGCAAATATTATCAACTCCCTCATCTTGTAGGTGAAGTAACTGAGAAGTTGCACAGTTGCTTCTGAAGAATCTAGAAAGAGACCCCTGACCCCTGCATGGCAGGCATTAATCTCATGCACAAGCTGCAGGAGGGATGTGCTACATCAGTAATATGCTTGGCTATATTGCCTCTAATTTCCATCCAGAGATCCTATCCAAGGCAGGAATCATAACTGTTAATATTTAGCTGCTGTCTAGTTACATTAACCAGTTGCAAAATTTGTTTCATGGTTCCATCTTGCTGATTTTCTTCACAGTGGATGAAGAATGCCGTCACTTATTTATGCCTTGTCTTTGAGGTCTGTGCAGTGACCGTAAAGATACTGAATTTAAACCTTGTTAATAACAATGTTTGTTGTCCATATGGTTCTGCTTTGTACAGTCAGTTTTACTTTATTCAATGTCACTTCCTAGATTTTCCCCTTAGTTCTAATGTAGAAGAATTGTAACATTGCATTTTAGAACAAAACATGCAAGCTTAGTCTGATATTTAGCTTTTATTATTTAATCTTTTCTCCTTGATTTGAATTTGAAGATCTTTCTGTTCATGTTAATTCTGTAACAGGAAAAACCCAGTTCTGGCTATTTTTCTAGAACTTGCAATATTAATTCAGAGAACATTGTTATTTGAAAACATTTTACTTATGATATGCTGTATAATATATTTTGTTAAAGCATTTAAAATGTTTTTTTCAAATAAAAAGCCTTCTCTATCTACAACTAAAACAACAAAACAATTTTTTAGCATCAAAAATGTTGCTTTTACTTTTCTTTATCTGACCTGTGCTGAGCATGCATCCAGTATCTGACAGAGATGGGGTGTGTATGTACGTGCCATACACCCGTTTGGTTTTTGTTTTTTTTAATATAGTTGACTTAATTTGTTGCTAAGTTTATTTGTGTCCTTTTAGTTTCACTATTTAATACTGGAAGTATAGGGTAGGAATCCTTATCTTCTAAAAAAAATATGTATTTGGGTGACTGCAAAGTGATCATGAATGATGGTGGTGGTGTGACAATGATGCTAAGCCAGAATCTGTACCTGCTACTTTTTTTGCTAACAGTTAAGACTTAATTTTTGCCTTTGCCTCATACTATCAATGTGACTCTTATGGAACAGTCAGTAAATCATGAAAGAAGAGGTAGGTACATCCCATGCAGGATACATGTTTTTAGGCCATAGCGTTATGAAGCTGAGAGTAGAATTAGTTTTTCCTTCTGATATTTGGTCTCCTAAAACATTTAACAGCCAGCAGAGAAATCTTAACTGTTTTTATATCTTGATCAGTAATACAGTACAGGCTAGTTCAGTCAATTTGACATAATATTGTTAGCACTCTCCTTTAGTACTAAAAGAGTACTTTAGGTGTGTTTAAATTCAATATTCTCCTTTTAATCTATTATACATGTTAAGAATGTAAGTCACTAGTTTGAATTCTGGCAAGATAAGACAGTAGTTTCTGGATGAAAGACAGTAGTTTAGTCATTATTTTGGGTCTGGACAGATAGGTACACATGTTCATGCTTGCTGCTTGTAGCTTCTATTAAAACTGGAGGTTGTTGAACAGTCTCGCTCTAATGCATATCCCCCTCCAATTTTAGGAGAATGGTATATTGTCAGGGCACAGCAGGGAACTTTGCATCACCACAGCTAGCACCATACCTAGTCTGTGAATAAACTGACTTCATCTTCTTTTGCTATTGATCCATCAGCTTTGATGTAAGCACTAAATTCATTCTTAAAAAATAATTAGCTCCAGTGTCTTGGCAGAATTCCAAGTAGGCAGTTACATTCTCCCTGCTTAAAAATACTCCCTGTAGTTACAATTGGATAACTTATAGTGACAGGTGATTGTGTGTTTTGTGATATGTTTTTGGTGTGGTGTTTTATCAGTGTGAAGTCTGCCATAATGCTGCAGATACCTCACGCTGCAAGAACCTATTGACCAGGATGGCTTATTAGCATGACAAAGAAAAGTGTATATGGAAAATATTTCCCCAATATTTTGAAGGCAAAAGAAGAAAGATTTAGATGTTCCTTCTACACTTCTATCTATAATGTGCCTTTAGGCCTATGTGCATTGATACAGAAGAGAAGAGCAAAACTGAACCTTGCTTCTTTTGTAGAACTCGCTATTAATTATGGACTCAGGACTGACACTTATAATAGTTGAGAAAACAGAGGGAAGATACTGCTTTTGTTTGTTGACTGTAGTACTTTGGATTCAATTTGATGTTGGATTATTTCAGAAACATTGTTTAATAGAAGAAAAAATAGATATGGAATAAAATATTTATTAGCTTGTGCTTCCCTTTCCAAGGGTAGTAAATAATTGAAAACTTGTCTTCTTTTCTTCCTTCCCCCCCCCCCCCCCCCTCCCCCCCCCAGGGAAAATGGCATTTATAGTATCCAAATAACTTGTATCTGGTATTAAACGGTTTGAAAAGACCGGGAGAGAATTTGGATTTGTAGATATTTGATGAAGCACTAGATAATTAAAAAAAAAAATCCTGAAGTAGTGGGAGTTGAAGTTTGGTCTTCCACAGTTGAAGACCAAAGCTACTTTTTGATAAAGAAAATCATTGACTGAATGGGTCCAATACATTTGCTGATTATTTAAATTTTGTGATCTTTATATTGGTGAAAGAGGTGGAAGGGAATTTTCAGAACTCAAAAGGGCAGACATGGTCTAGACATCAAGTCCTTGCAATTATGTACTGTCAGTGGAGCATTTTAGGAGAACAAGATAGAAAAAACAAATGAGGTTAGCAGCCAATCTGAGGGTTTTTCTCCCCTTCTGTTTTGTCTTCTGGTAATGGAAAAACAAACCTATTTTTAGAAGTTCCCTTTATGATGTGAAATTGTGGCATCTCTGACATAAGTTGCAGAGAGTTAGCAAACCTTGCAAATTGAAATATGAAGAACTAATAATTCCAGTTTTTTCTGCTCAAGAGTTTGAGATTAAGAGTCAGTCCTTTCCTAATCATGAAATTGACTTAAAAAAAATAACAATTAAATTTTAAAGGAGGTCCTTCTTTCTTCTATATGCAGAGTTTTAGGAGATTATAGTAGATTTTTTGGCAGTTCTTGTTTCATATCTATGTCTCTTCTGTCTGAAATACAAGGGATCAACATTGCAGTTATATTACAGACTTGGGCAGTCTCACACTTTATGATGAGCATAAAATAAATAATCTTACTGATCTTGTTAATTATGACAGGAATATTCTGCCAAACAAGGGGGGAAATTTGCTATTGAAAAGCTTCATTTAATCTTCTGGCATTCTTTGGACAAGGTTATTGGTTGTATAAGCTCTTGGAAACAAGCTTCAGAACAATTTTGAGAACAACATAGTAGCTCAGATGGCTAGCGTATGTTTAGGGATTCAGTTATTGCCTTTGTCTTTACTTTTCTTTTTCAGTTCCCTTTATGTTTTGTTCTGTCTTTAAGCAGTAAAACCTGTCTGGAAATTGTAGAGGCAGTTTTATCACACAGCATCTATTTTCAAATTGAGTATTATTTAGGAAATGATCAGAAGAGCTGCTTTTTATTTCTGGTGTGGACCTTCAGTATAAATTCCCATGTACTTTAAAAAAGCAAACACTGGGAATATGCACTCGTTTGAGAGTTTCATCCCAAGTACTTTTACTGGTTTTGTTACATCTCATTATGCATGCTCTTGATAATTTAATTAACACTACCTCCATTTAGCATAACTGGTGCAGCTTTAATAGTTTGATTTAATGCCATATTAATTCATTCAACATGTTTTTTGGATTTGAAGTAAAAATTTCTGTGTCTGTCCTTTTTCTGAACACTAGTCTAATGACTCCAAGTTAAACAAGCAGGAAAAAAAATCCTGAAGCCAATTTTGGTTTTGATAAGGTTTTCTTTTGCAAGGTGCGATTTATTATGCTTTTTCTGCCACTAGTAACATCTTTGATTTCATTTCAATTTCATTTCAGAATAAAGTTGTGGTTACCTCTTGCTATGGGTATTTTGCGTTGTCTTGGTCCTATCGTGTGCGCTCTAGGACCTAAAATAGCTTAACCTGTGTGTATGTAGTCATTTTCTCTCTTGGCATTTTTGCTTTGTCAGTTTTTCCTTTTCTTTGGACATCTTTCCATAAATTCACCCTGTATAGACAGCTCTCCTATTACACAGTTTATAGATCTCAGATCAAATTTGAAGGACAGCAATTAGAAACACATTGCTTTAATGGCATCTTTAAAATCACTGAGAAACCATTGAGAAGCAATAGAGGTATAATTATTCTTTGTGCCACTTGTTTGCAAAGTCACATTTCAGTATTGGACTCTGCAAGTAAGGTAGTAAGTTTCTGTAATCTCCAGGTTTCGCATTGGTGTATGGAAAGGATTAATGACGGCTTGATTTGCAGACCTCAGCTTGAATTCTAGGCCTTTGTAAAGAAGAATAAAAAACTGGAAACAGCATACATTTATGGCAAAGTAGGAAATTCTTACCTGAAGATACTGGGTCATTGAACCTGATGCTGACCACCAATGCTAATTTCAAGGTAGTTACTTTCTTTACTTTGGGAAGGTAAAGGGGTCTATAGTCTTCAACAAACATAGTGTTACCTTAAGTTCAGAAATGTTTTTTTTTCAGCACTAGAAGTTTTCAACTAAGCAGATATTTTTCTCAAAATAAGTAGTACTGACGTTGCATATGAAACTCAGTGTATCACTCATTATAAAGTTTACTTTGCTGCAGTATTAATGTGTTATAAACTCCCTTCAGTTGTCACTTATTCTCTGTAGTATCCAGACTTCTCAAAGCTCCTTTGTACTTTCCACTTTCACTGATTGCAATTTTCTGGAAGAACCACTAGGTTGCCCTCAAGATATTTTCTTTTGAACTATTAAGGGGCTTGGTATCCTCTTTCTGGCTGTCAGCATGTTTCCATTGTGGGCCACTATTCAGAATGGAATTAGGTTGAGTTTGTGTTTCTTGTGGATGGGCCATCCGTAAGAATGGCTACAAAACCATCTGTAGGGATGAAATGTTGATGAAACCAAGCTGCAATCACCTGTTGAAATTAAACCCTAATTAATCCATCAGGTTTTTCATCAGTCTGTTTCCCAAAGCTAAACTTACGACATGAAAAGCAAAAAAGCTGCAGAACTCTGAATGTCTTAAGGATCACTTGCTTTCTTACTTAAGAAGATCAGCTTGTCCTCATGCCTCTTTATGGCAATATCAGGTGCTTTGAGAAATTAAGATCTCTTATTTCACAAAATTTCAAACTGGACCATACCACAAAGCATTTTTTTTCTGCTTGCTATCAATAGATAATTATTTCTTCACTGTAAGTTTCAAGTTACACTTTGCCAAGGCAAGGTATGTGATACCAGCTTTGGATGGCATACAGTCTATGGTATCTGTAGATCTGCCACTCAAAGTGATACCGTGTTAGTTGTCTTGGAGGCAGCTGGAGAGGTGCACCACAAAAAAGATACTGATTGATAGAGGCTGAAAACTCTTTATTCCCAATTTGCAAGGACCATAGTGCTTTATATGTGTAACAAATAGATTCATGCCTATGTTTTCTCATATACGGAAGAGGGTTTTTTACAACACCAGTGACTTATCCATGGATTCTAACTGTGGTCTCTACTATTTCATTGGTGCTTCTCATTTCTGGGGTACCTCAGAAACATTGCCTTTTGCAGTGAAGAATGTGAGTGGGCTGTGGTTATCTTCTGTACATAGACTTGGAGCAACTATGCATTCCTAAGACTGCCATTCCCATTCTGATATAGCGAGACTCGTGCATAGTTTTGATTATATGATTCAGAAGAAGCATGTTTATTGCTGGTTAAGTATTTGTCAAGACTGAGTTTTGATTGGTGAAATACTGACTACCTACTCCTGTTATAAAACCTCTGCTGTGGGTGCTCACTTCAGCTTTAGAGATTGATTCAGAGTGGAAGAGGCATGGCAGCACCATGGGCTTTCCAGAAAACCTTTGCTTCTGCTGAGTCTCCAGAAAGTCAATTTTTAAAATCCTAAAGTAATACATTAATTGCACAAGTTCTATTGAAAACTTGGAAAATCATTGTGACATGCAAATTGGTGATTGATTTTTAATCGAAAGGTGACAAAGTAGGGAATATCAATTGAGAGTAAACTATATATGACTCGAAAACGTGAATTCTAACTAGGAATTCTGACTCCTAAGACACTCACCCATAGAGATGGATCAAATTCATGCTATATTTTGAGACAACATTGATAAGGAATTAAGTTCCTTATCAGTCACATGTTTGGTTTTCTTTTCACTTATGCTAGTATAAATTTACAGTAACTCCACTGAAACAAGTGAAGTTCCTACTGCTGCGAAACTAGAGAAGGTGAGGAACATCTGGATTCTGAGACTTTTTCGGTAAAGCCTTCTGGAGAAATCACAGGAGTCACATAATGGAAACATCCTCTAATTTTTACTGTGCCTTTTTCCCTTGTTGCCACACATTTCTGTTGCCAGGGTAACCGATCATGAATTGTTCATAGTAAGTGACCTTGTCATTGCTTTTATATACGCCATGAGTTATTGTGCAGAGGATATTTATAGAATTATAGAGGTGATTGTGACTGCCTGAAGACAAGCAGGTTTTGTTTCATTTAATTTTTTTCTGTAGAATAGGAGGCTAAAAACCATAAGAGAAGAAAATATTAACATTTGTCTGCAGAATACATCTTGGCATTATTCAGATAGGGACAAATACAGCTAATAAGTCGTAAGGCAGCTGGATGAAAAGTGGTCAGCTCAGACTCCTGTATGCAGTGTTTTCATTTGATACTCTTCTGAACTGCACTTGGATATATTCAGATTTACTCTTCTGTGATGGATATTTTTAGAGGTGTCAGAATTCTTTTAAGCTATGTCAAAAAGAGTGCATGATGCACACTTAAAAGAAAAACCAACCAACCACCACCAACAAAAAAACTCCAAACAAAATAAAAACCCCAACAACAAAAACAACAAACTTGTTTTCTCAACTATTCTGAATGGCAGGAGCTACTGCTTATTCTCTTTGTCCTGACATACTGGACAGAAGTTAATTAAAATAAAACTCTACCAACATTTTAAGTAGAGTGATAATAGAGATAAATGAAGAATGCTAGTTCAAATAGGAAAATAATATAAAGAGTGTCTGAGAGCCACAGAAGGCTTCCTAGCCATTTTGTGCATTCAGGAATTAAAAAGGATTCTGTTACATAATCTGGTAATTCTATTCAAAGTTGTGTTGTAATTATGACTTTAATCGAGGAAAAGGTGCGGTAAGATCTTTGGGATTCGAGATATAATTGTGAGGTAAGGATGAAGTTCGTGTTTGCCATGTAGTTATAATTGTGGTGCAGCTGGGCATTAGAGCTGTGCCTATCTGCATACACTTAGTCATCGTTTCCTGCGTGGTCCAGGAATCCCTCAGCTGGTTTCCCCACAGAGGAAACTGCCTGGCTGGAGACAATGGCTGGGCTGCAGACCAGTGGCACAAGATGACTGAACCCATATGGCCACCTTCACAGCAAGCCTTCACTACTTGGTAAAAGAACAAGGAATTTGGACAGTCCCATGCAGCTTCTACTGTGCATACAGACCAGTTAATAGGCGCTACCTGCACGCTGAAGATGTGTTGATTATTTCCTTGGGCAGAGCACGCGGCAGTCTCGGAACCCCCCATATGTGATTCTTGCTGTAGAATTTACCGCACTATACGCTGATACTTTTAAATAGCCACTGGAAACCGTTCTTGCAGATGCAGGAATGGTCATGAATGTCAGTTATGGTAATTGGGAGATGTTTTGTACATAGTTTAAGGTAACTAATAGCAATGGATCATTCAAATGGTGGAATACTGTTGGACCACAGGCCAGCTGGATTGTAAGAATTCAGCAAAACAATAGCTCAGGCAGTCTCGCATGATCAAACTGGATGCCATTGCAAAGACCCTTGTGATGGAGATACCTATTGCCAACTGAGCAGCAACTGACCATCCTGTTCCGGAGATTCAATTCCCCACATGAAAGCTATGCAAAAGGTCCCAATATCTTTATTATTATTGTGTGTTTCTTTTAAGCAAACAGTGTGCCTGTGAGTGTCTTTGTAGCAAAAGAAACAGGCTTATTTCCATTTAGCAGCCAGCTGGAATTTCATGATCAACTAATGATGTTTTGAAACACCCGTCATGCCTTTGGAATTACCTATTGATAACAAAGTAGATTTATTTTATTATTTACATATTGAGTTAACTTCAGATGAGTAGTGGTACAGCCCTGAGTCCATCAGTGGAAGAGCTCTTACTCATTACTCTACATAATGCAAGAAAGCAGTAAGCAAAAATAGAGAGGAGGTTGCCCTGCAAATTTTGTATGCTAAACATCAAGTGCTCAATTGGACTAAATGACATAGCAGTACAGCACTGAGCAATTTAAACTGTCATTTTTAAATGGCTGGGAATGGTAAACTCATGGGAGGGATAAATAGTCTAATGTGCCCTCCCATTCATTATCTACTTAAAATGTTCTTCCCCCCCCCCCCGTGTCATAGGTAAAAGACGACTAAGCTTACCAGCCTGACACTGAATAAGTATATACAAAGAACTAACACTTCATTTGTATGTAGTTCCACTTAATTTGCCATCAAGCTAGTCTAATTTTGTGCAAATACTACTATGCTTGTATTTAGTGTATCAAGCCACTCTATTTTGGTGTTTCCACAATTCATTGCTTCCTGGAGATCTGGTCCATGATGTAAGTATAACTACAGCAACCATAAGCTAAATAAGTATTGGATCTTTGGAGAGAATGATCTAGTTGTGTTGTTTGTTTTTTTTTTTCCTTTGTTTTGCCTAAGTGGGATAAGGATAGGCGACAGAAACCAGTTACTTTGGATAAACTTAAAGGTCCTTAGACTTCTTGCTTTAAAAAGGTACTTACAAATAGTATCAGGTTTGTAGGCTTTCTTTGCATCCACCTGGGCATCATCTTATCTTTAACTTGTGCTTATACTAACTTGGAATGATCACTTATTTTGCTCCATGCTTCTTGTCTGAAGAACAAAAGTAATTCTTAAGATGTTTCAGTTTGCTTGTTGTCAATACGATTGCAGCTAGCTCTTTGAATTATTTTTTCTTGTCTTGTATGCTTGCACATCCTGGATGAACTTTGTTAAAGCAAGCAAGTTAGCATTCTGTTGCCATCCAGTGGAGCGAGTGGTCTTGTTTACATTTGAGTGTTTTAAATGAGGCTTAAATACATAGTATTACAACTCTTCTGTAAATGGTTTTGAGAAAACCATTTATTATCCATTTGCTTGAGGGATTTGCTCAAACTGCAGCAGTCAGAAACAGTATGTTAAATAAGATAATGTGCAGAAGAGATCTGCATTTATGGGTTCCTGGTTATACATTAGCATGTTGGTCTGGGTAGACTCTGTATTTTTGCGGTCACAGAACATGCCCAGATCGCAGTGTGGAGAGTGCATTGAGCAGTCTGGGCACTGGGAAAAGTCTGTCTATGCATTTATCAGTGCTTAGTCCAGAACTGTGATATAGGTAGGTACTTATAAATTAGTCAGTCAATTCGCTAGTTGATGGCAGCTCCCACTGATTCTGATTGCAGGAAGGATCTCAGGGAATCAAATAGCTGATCAGTCTAGTCACCAGTGGGTGCTTTAAGGAGGTGGAGTGAAGATAAATAGCAATTGCAGCTTGCTGTGGGATTCTAAAGCATAAATACAGTGACAAAAAACGTCATCAGTCATCGTGTGTGTGTGACTTTACAATCCAGGACTACAGAATACATTAAATTTCCTTAGTAACTGCTAGAAGTTAGCAAAGCTACAGTGGAGATTGATCAGATCTACATATCACTTGTTTATTGATGTGCTTGGGTCAGGACCTTTTCTTTTCCACTCTTCTCATTCTTCATATGCTACTCAATAGCTATCCCATTTCCTATTCAGGTAAGGGCTCTGTAGAAAATTAAGGTCTGCTCTGTGACTGGGATTTGTAGGTGGAACTTCAATGCCAATGGTATTTTTTCAAATCCATGAGTTCCTGTCATGAAAGTACACACTTTTAGTCAAACACATTAGTGGAAAAGGGAGCATCAGGAAATGAGCAAAAAACCAGAAAGAAATATTTGAAAATACTTTTTGTGTTCTCTCATGTTTCTTTTACACTTAAATAGATCGGATGGGATTACTCAGAGCAGTCGGGTTGACTAGTAATGGCAATCTTAAATTGCATACAACATTAGTGACTGTATTGTCAAGAATGATAAGTTCAGTTCCGAAATGCAAAGTGCCACCTACAGTTCTACATAAATGTGTAAGTTTATTCCTTTGCACATCTGCAGCTCTAGGGCTAAGATACCTGTGATACTTTCTAACTTATGTGATTTTGAGTGACTGATGCTACTTACAAAAAACAAACCTACATGCATATGTCATGTGCTTGATGCAGAAGCTTAAAGTTGATCCAGAAGCGTAAAGGCAAAAGGAGCCTTAAGATTTTCATTTGGATTCAGGCTTTGAGGATAGCATACAACAATTTCTTCTTAAAGACACTTAAAATGTCTTTTCTAGTAAAGGCTTAAGAGTTGAGTTATTAACCCCACAGGATTTGAAAAATCATAAAAGGGCTATTCAGTTGAAAATCACATACAGTTCTTTTAAAATACATAATAGGATTTTTGAAGTGCTCAATACAAATGAGTTGCATGCAGAAGTTTGAGTTGCTTTGTTCACAGGCCAGGCTAGTTCATCATACGTGTTTATGCTTAACAGGAATGTTTGTTTGAAAGTGAACAGCAGTTAGAACAATTAGGCAGATCAATAAAAATTACAGCCTTTATGGGAAATATCTGTTTGGCATTTGGGAAGAAACAAAGTACTACTTCTGAAAAGCCCTCTGAAGCTCTGGAAAAGAGACATCGTTTGAACAAACATCTGTATACTATGGAAAAAAAGAAAGCTTTTTTTTTTTTTTTTTTTAGTTGAGGATTTTTCTGAATTGATTAAAGGTTTTTTAAATAAGTTATGGTAACTTGATGAATCAACAGTTACTTCTACCTTTGTTTTTCACACTTAATACTTTAATGTGCAGTATCTTATCATAGTTAAAGGAATGTAGATTATATATAGGAATTTATGTCTACATGTTCAAATATATTGTATTATAATGTAGATATCATCTGCAGTGTCACTAAAATTGTTGGTAATCAAGCTATGATACATCATTGTCACTGTAAAATATAAACCTATATGGGATTTTATCTGTTGCTAAGTTAGTCAATATGCTTTGTCTCGGTAAATTTTATGTGCAAGTAAAATTTTGTAAAAAAAGAAATTGAGGGGTGGCATTCATATAGTAAGTCACAACTATGGATTTTATTGTCTTTGAGATACATATTCCAAAGTCTTTCAAAGAATGTTAATGTTACTTTCATAGATATTACTGTGCATTAATTCTTAGGCTTTTTCTTACGTTTCAGTCCCATTTTGTCATTTTTATGCATTTGTCTTTGGGTCATAAATTGTCTGCAAGTCTTTATTTCTTGCTTTATTCTGCAATTCCATATCCTTTCTGTTCACACTGTTTGGGCTATATCTGGTGTTCAGAATCTCAAATTTCAGTTTGATTTTTCTGGTACCTCATCTGTAACCTTTTTGGTTTGGAAGACATTATGTTTCACATTTAGGATGTGAGGATTACAGTAACACTCTGGATTCCCTCTTTAGCCATCTCTTCTTTAACTCAGAAATACTTTTAAGTATCTTCTAGTTTCTGCAAGTCTCCAGCATAACATAGTGAGTCTGGACTTGAAGAGAGTATGTGCAGAAAATGTATGTATTTATTTGTGTTTGAAGATGAACCCAACTTTTTGCATGATCAGACGAATCATCATTTTTCAGGGAAAACTGTAAAAATAGTAAACAGTGTACATATACACTGTATCTTATGAATGAACTGGGTAGAAAATGTATTACTCCTTTCCTGCATATTCAGTTTCAGGTATTCTGTCTAGAAGGTTTTAAATATTGAGGTGTAACACAGGGAGTTAAGAATGGATGGGAGAAGCTGAAAATGAGGATGGTACAAACTCAGCTTCTCAGTTAGAATGGAACAGTTCGTCTGGATCATGCAGACAAAGACATCCTCAGCGTCCAGCACAAGGCAGTCCATTCCCTGTCCTCCTGTTGCACGTTCAGAAGGTGCAAATGTGGATAAGGATTGAAGACTCTAAAGCAATTTCAAGATACTAAGGTACCTTGTTGCGTGCTAGCTCAGGGTGGTGGTGGTAAGCCATGTTAATTCCTTATGGACTATGTCCTACTTCTTACTGATAATTACTCCAGATGGAGGTATATGCAGAGGTATCTAGATATCTTCCAGTTTATATCTTAGCTTGTATACCTCTGCATTTCTCTGCTGTCACCATTTGCTGTAAATGAATTATAAGAATACCTCATTGGCCCAGTATATTTGCAACAGTGTGTGTTCCCTCCTTGCAGGAGAATGGCTTGGTCACCTGTGTACCCCTCTACCTACCCTTGCTTGGCTGCCCAGTTCCTAGTTCTTGATATTGAACTGGGAAACAGAAAACACTGCTAAATCTGGCACTTCTTCTGAAAAAGATGTTCTCCATTATCAGACAAGCTGCCTGGGACACTGGTCTAACTCTCAGCCATGCTCAAATTTTCTTTGGTCGTTGCTGTATGGTTACCTGTTTGATAGTTGGCGTTAATCTGAATGTTGATGATTGTAAATAAAATATGGTGGCGTGCTAATATCTGAAATGTTTGTACCTAATGAGAGTGTTGCTAACTGCAATCAAACTATGTTTTCTGAACTTGCTAAATTATTTTCTGATACTGAATTTATTGTAGCTATTAAAAGAAAGTTATGACCTTTCTCGCTCTAACACTGGAATACCTCAATTCTCTCCAGTCATATGTTGCTATTATAAATCTAAACTGAGTATTAGTAATCTTCCGTACAGGCAGATACTCTGGCTCATGTTCATTCAAATTCTAGCTCCAGACTTACAAATAAGAAATGAGACTTGGGAACCTCTCTGGAGATTTCTAAAAGAATGTACAATATGGTTTAACCTGCCAGATCATTGGATGACACTGCTGTTTCACACTGATAAAGGTGTGTAAGTGGGGTGTAAGAATGAAATGTCACTCTTAAAAATGATCGTTTAACTGTAAGACCTTCAGCGACTTAAAATGTTGCTTCTGAATTAGTCAGTGGTAATGGTAGTTGTGAAGCCTGGCACAGCATACAAACTGCGTACAAACTCTGTTCTGCAATGATAGTACACTTCCATTTGCTTCAGTAGTGATATTGAAGCAAATGAAAGCACACACACTCATTTTCTTGACTCTGCTATGTTCTATGGTACATTATATCCTACTTCAGTTACAGGATCAAATGACTCATGTCTCAGTTGAAAGGAGTGAAATTGCTGAGTTCTATAGGCTAAATGACAAATAGATGCAGATTAGGAGGGTACACCTCCATAGGTACCAACATTTCTTTTCAAGGTGGTCAAAATGATATGTATCTATATAAATGCTAAACAGTTTTTCTGAAGTTGCGTTTATCTTTGAAAGCAGCTTTGAAAGTTGCTGAATCTATTTCAGAATTGCAGAAGGTTCTGTTTAAAAGCTTGACTAGTTTTTTCAGCTATATGTCTGCTTAACCAAAGATATTACTTTGACCTAGAAGCCTCTTTTAATCTTAACCCCCATCAAAATAAGAAACAGGTACCCTAGTATTCAGGCAGTATAATAAATAATTGGCATCTAAAATCGGTGGCGATTTTTTTTTTTTGTTTGCTTTGTTATACTGTAATATCAGCTAGAAACTTTAAGAACTAGTTCAATAAATATGCAGGCTACAAAGAATCTAGTCAGACTGTCTCACTTTTCTCTGAAAAATTTATTCTTAACTGCTGTAATGTTAAGGTTTGGGTCAACAGTCAAACTTGTGTTGTCTTTGGCATGTCTAAATGCCTTAAATTTTCTTAGACATTTAACTTGGGTTACGCTTGACTTCAGTTCTTCTAAATAATTAATTTTATGAAATATTTGCTGTTTTTATTTCAAGATACAAAACGTGTGATTCATCTCTTTAACAAAAAATATGTACCTCTTGAGAATGCTTTTGAGAAATTGAAAATTTAATTGTAGGTGCCTATTCAGTGCTTTAAAAATATACCCATTTTTGCATGGGAATTTTGTTTCCTTGTCTGGTGGTATATAGGACAAGCTCATCAAAACATAATCATTAGACTTGTAGAATTTTCTTGATAATGAGTCCCAGAGAATCTTTGTGATTACACCATATCGAGGTAAGGAAATACTAGCGGCCCTTTCTGCATGATGATTAGACAAACTTTTTTTCTGTTTGGTTTGGTTTGCGTGGGGTGGTGTTGTGGTGGTTTGGTTTTTTTTGTTTGTTTGTTTTGTTTTGTTTTACTACTTTGCTTTCTCCAAGTAAGACCCTGTTTTAGTCCTGTTTTGATGTCTTTTAGTTTCTGTAGGTTCAGGCACTTATAGGGGATCCAAAGGAGCTTTTTACATAGCTCCGTTCTTTATTACTTTTGGGTCAGTCAGGCCCTGATCTTACAAAGTACATCTGTAGTTTATTTTTTACATGCATGAGTAGTCTCACTTTGGTTAAAATGTGTTTGCAGAATGAAGGTCTATAATTTTCTACAAACACTGGCTCTGATATGCTCTTTTTCAGAATTAAGATCATCATTATAAATCTTGATGAAAGTAGCTAAACTTCATTGTGATATGTATGTGGGGAAACTTCAGGTCTTGAGATAACACAAGTAAGTTGCCTCTTCTAACCACTACTTCAATATCTGTAACAAACCCCTTCATTTTACTTGACTCAACTTGATGGTAAAAAGTTTTGGTTTTTTGCTCTTTCCCCCTTCCCCTGAGGACATAGCTGAGCCTAGCTTTCTAATAGCTGAAACTGTTGGCTTTTAAAAATTAGCTTGAAATACCTCCAGGAATGTTATTTGGCTGACTTCAAGGCAGCTCCTAAAATGCTTAATGCTTTTGAAAGACAAATTAAAAGTTTTGTTTCATTTAAGTTGTGTAGCTGGATAAGATTGAACAGAGTGCCCTACTTGCACATCGCAATCTATGTGAAATGGTTTTTTGATCGTCTCCATGCATATCTAAAATTCACCTCCAATTTCTTTTCAGGATCTCAGCTTATTCAGCTTTTACTATAATGGTTCATTAGCCTCCTAGGCTTTTTCTTAAGAGTTGCAGTCAATTTCCCATCTTTGCTGTTTTACATTAAATCACTTCGATTTCCTAAATGTAGTAAGGGGAGAGAACAAGTAAGCATCATGGAAAGAGGGGTTATTCAGTGTGGATACATCATTTCTGCTTCACAGCATACTTCTGATATTGCAAAGTTTTTGCCCCTGGCTGCAACTCTGCTAAATTTATCAAGTATTCCTACTTCTTAGAGAATGATTTAAGTATATGCTGCTGATATCACTTCTTGTTGGTGCTCATTATTTTGAGATCAATGGGACTTTACATGTGGACAGAGCCAAGAAAGGGTTTAAATCTTCATCTCACTGGAGCGTGTTGCAGTGTTACACTCTAAATCTCTTCGAAAAGCTAATAGTTACTCATTCAAATACTTCCACTGAATATAGCTGAAATGAAAAATATATCTGTAGTGTGTATATATATATATATAGTATTTGAACATGCTTGTTAGCCCCTTTGATGTGCTGTGTTTTGGCTCTGGTTGCAGATGCAGATGGTTTGAATTTCTTTGAACTGTGTATGTAACTGGACAGAGACTTTCGTGGTAACCCTC
>NW_010973072.1:1595597-1595808 GCF_000737465.1 Haliaeetus leucocephalus
ATAAACATAAGACATAATTGGTTATACTAACTAAAACACGCGAAACTTGTCTCAGTCTAATTGGTCAAGATAAACTGCCGAATTGAGGTTCTTTGTGCCAAGTTCCCTTTATCGTGGAATGTGCACCTGTGTTCTTCTAATTGGCACCTTTCTTTTTTTGTCTTCTTGTTTATTCTGTTCAAGGCCTTCTAAAGGCGTCTGGAATGCTCTT
>NW_010973072.1:1595835-1623437 GCF_000737465.1 Haliaeetus leucocephalus
AACCCTCCATGCTCAGTAAATTCAAGAGAGAAATTGCAGCCCACTGAGCTAAACTTTTCTCCATGGTTTCAAATGGATGAAGTTCTGCCTTTTCTCCAGCGATCATATGATCTGGTCTTAATTAATGATCAAGTTATACTGTGAGGTATTTGCTGTTTTTCTGCACAGAAATCACTGTTTCACTAGTATATACTGTGTTTAGCACAAAAATGCAGCACAGCTGCGGTGGATTCACCCTAGCCAGCAGGTAAGCACCCACGCAGCTGCTTGTTTCACACTCTCTCTGCAGTGGGATGGGGGAAGAGAATAGAAAGAGCAGAAGCAAGAAAACTTGTGAATTGAAATAAGACAGTTTTTAATAACAGAAGGACAGAGGAAAAAACAAAAAACAGGGAGTGATGCACTACATCCCACAAGCAGACAGATGCCCAGCCAGTGTCTGAGCAATGTCCCAACCCCCTTTCTTCCTCTACCCCCAGTTCCTGCTGCTGAGCCTGACATTTTATGGTGTGGGATATCCCTTTGTTCAGTCCAGGTCAGCTGTCCTTGTTCTATCCCTTCCCAGTCTCTTGCTTGCCCTCAGAATATTTGCCAGAGGGGTAGTGTGAGAAACAGAGAAGGCCTTGATACCGTGCAAGCACTTTTCAGCAATAGCCAAAACACTGGTGTGTTATCAACACTGTTTTAGCCACAAATCCAAAACACAGCAGCACATGGGCTGCTCTGAAGAAAGTGAACTGCATACCAGCCAGACTTGGTGCAACAACTTAGTGATTTTTAAAGAGATTCAATGTTGGTTTTTTTGGGTTTTTTTTTTTGGATGTGTTATTTGGTCTTTAAGTCTACAGTTTTACCACTATGATGTTAGTGTTTGTGAGCTTGGTAACTTTGTCAGAAATTTGGAAGAAGGCTCTTGCTATATGCAAGAAACGCAGGGACCTGCTGATGTTAGCACAGCAAAGCAAAACCCAGCAAGATTACTTTTTTCAAAAAAAGTATCCTTTCTTCAATTTTTATGCGTTTACCAGTAACATGAGGTGATATATTCCTTAAACAAAATCTGTCCATAAAACCAATGTAAATGTACTAGGATATCGCTGTCCTCTTAATTAACCACCTCTATAAAATCTGTTGTTAACCCTGCTCTGGAGAGTTTTAATACCTTTTGTACCATTACACTGAAATGCAATTTAATGAAAAGCATGGTTTATTTCTCCTGATACTTAATCTTTTTAACACTTTTTGGCAACTGTATTTGTAGACTAACAAGCAGCTCCAGGCTATAGGACTCCTGCACTTTTGCAGTACCCACTGAACTGTATACTTGAAAGATACAGGACATTATATATGTCCTGTTGGTAGCAGCATCTGGGCCTTTAAGTATAATTTTCAATGTGGGAAACAAGACCAAATGCTAGTTGCACAATAGTACAAATTATAGGGAATGAAGGTGGTAAATTGTTTCAAAGGGTCATGACATGTTCTGTGTATTTCATGATCTGCAGTGTTTTCCAGGCAAGACCTTCTATGGCAGCACAAAATAATTTACTTGTAGCATTTCATACCATGAAATGCTGGCTGCTGAGATCAGGATTAATTTCTTCTTGCAGCTCAAGGTTTTGCCAGAAGGATGTTTGTGCTGTGCTGAAGTAGTCTGTTTAATTAATGGTAGCTTGCTGTATTTCATTGTTTCTTTCTCAGACTTGTAAAAAAACTGAGTTCAATTTGCAATCATCCTGGTGTTACTTTCTGTATATATGTTTTTAAGACTGTTTGCCTTACAATTACTTTTCTTATTCAGCAGTGATCAAGTAAGAGTGCAACAGATTTCACTCCACATTAGAATACCATACAACTGAGACACAGATTTTTGTCCTCTGAAAATGTAATGGTGAGCATACCTCCCTCAAAGTATAAGAAAATTGTAGTGGTATCAGTTTACGCACAGTAGTCATCGTTTTGAGAAGCCAACAGTTTCCTTAGTGCACAGTGAAAAGCAAGTGTCTTTGGTGTGGGCAAATAAGTTGGGATGATTTTTGATGTTTTAATGGTGATCAATATCTTGTTCTCTTCTTTCCTGTTCATGTGTTGCTAGAAAAGCAGTCATAAAAACAAATTTAAGTGATGGAAAACTGTTTTTTTTATTTTTGAGATTTTAATTTGTATATGTTTTTAATTCCTATTGCTTTGAGAGATCAGTTTTCAAAGCTATGAATCATAAAGACGAAGAGGATGACAATTGCTAAGGGTGAATAAGAAACAAAAGACTGTGGTGCTGTTGGAATGAAACAATCATTTTTATGGAAAGTTCCTCTACAATAGAAAATTGAGATGAATGAGCACAAAATCTTTTGTATTAATGAATTAACTTTCTAGTCTGTACATATTAGTCAGCTTTTCATAACAGTTAAATAGTTTTTAATTTGTCTTTATGGTAGCTCTACAGGACATTTAAAGAGGAATACTGAAATATGCAAAGGATTAAAGTTTCATAATTTGTATTTTCTAGTTAAGAAGAAATAGGTGTATTCTCTGCCCATTCTGTTTCCTTCAAAAATATAAGGAAATATCCAAATTTTGGAGCAGAAGAGGTAAAATATAGGAAGGACTGAAACAGCAGCAGTGATTTGCAAATGTTTTCACAGTGATGTTTATTTTGTGAAGTGGTAGTGAAATGGTAAATATTTAAGTTATACAATGGTTCAGAACCTGTATTTGAACTACTGAATACTGTTCAAAGAAGAGTGATTAGTGGATGCTTAACTAAGTTACAGGTACACTTTGACTTCAGCCTCTTGTATTGGTAAATGGCCAGTCCTCATTCTCTAACTTTTTTTGATGTATTTGCAAAGTTGCCTTAGCAGTCCACACACAAGTACGATTTTTGATTGTTTAAAAAAAAAACTTTTCTCATTTGCTGCAGAGTTGCATATTTTTTTTTTTAACATCACAGTCATCATCACTTTGCTTTTAATTAGCATTTATTGTTTCTAATTGTCTGGAAAGTGCGCTATGAATGCATAATTAAAAAAATGTTCCTGTTTGAAAAAGCTTTCAAGCAGCTTAAAAATGAGACCCTAGTGGTGGATATGGCTGAGAGGTAGGAAGCATAAAATGTTGAGCAGTAATACTAGTACACTGGCAACTTTGCCTAGTAAGAGAGGGATTTATTTATTTATTTTTTTCTTGGTGTTTTGTTCTGGAGGGCATACAGTTGGTGTGACTTGAAAGCAGTCAGAGAAGGTGAATCTCCAGTTCTTTAAATCTATCTTCTGTATCCTAGTAGGCAGCATGGGATAAGTGCATGGTCTTTTGTAAATGTTTTCTCTTGAGAATGTACGCAGCAGGAGACACAAGTTGACATTGCCTGTTGGTAGAGCAGAGGTCACCTCTCTGTAATGAACAGAAAAGAAACGTAAGGTGAGGATGAGCCAAAAATAATCTATTTTCATTGTTAATTGGAGTCAGAACACAGAGTATGTAGAAAACATTTTTGCTTTAAGTTAGTTAATTCTGTAGCAAATTTTATGCTTTCCAAGTAATTGATATAAAGGATATAATAAATATGGTATCAAATGCTGTGTTGAAAATTCCCATGGAATCCTTTTGGATGAAGGAAGTTTGACAAGAAATTGAGAGGAAACTCAGTATGTTAGTATATGAATAACTGTTGATACTGTTGTATTGCTACAGAGAAACTATATCCATGCCCAAGTTTTTAATTATCTAGATTGTAGGAGGATGTTGTTAATTGGTTTTAGCTTAGAACTCCAGTATACACCTCAATTTCTGTCTAATTGTTCCATAGTATTACACAAAGCTGATGTTCCTCAATTTGATGAATTAGAAGTGTATGTGTGTATAGCTTGGAGGTTGGCAAACCTGATCCCCTCAGGCTGTAGACAGTGAAGTCATTACAATGAAAGACCTGGATTGTCATCTTGTAGTTGAATCAATTTTTCCCCTCTGGAAATACCCAAACAGTGTAGAATAAGGAAGCTGATTTGCTGGAGAACTCACAAGGTCCTAGAGGCTTGGGGAGGGCAGAAGGACCATGAAGTGATCCAAGAGAACACAAGAAACTTTTCATGCAGCCAAGAAGCCTTTTTTTAACTGCAGAACTAATTAAGATAGTAGGAATCTACAGTCAAGAAAAAAAAGAGACTGAACAGGAGAATCTATGTGTAGGTGGGATGATCATGGACACTGCAGCAGTGCTCAAACCGAAGGACGAGTTGTGGTCAAAATTATAAAGAAAACTGAGGCCAGTGTGGATTTTCAGTACATGGTCCAGACTTCAACTTTTAGAAAAGTAGCTTAAGAACAGAGTGCTTTTGGAAAGTCTGTGGTGGTTTGCAGCAGCTACTGTATGTCTTCCTCTCTGATGCAGCGTAGTGCAGTGTGGCTTTGTGGCTTTTAGACACCTGGAAGAAAAGGCAGCGTGAGCCTGTGTCTGCCTGCAGCTATTCGTGGTAGATATGCTACTGTTACATAGCCCCAACGCTATCCTGTAGCTTTCTTCAGGTTTATAGAAGAGTTGCTTCCCAGTGGTATGCGGTGGCAGACTTTCTGAAATACGACATCACGCACAATATGAATTTAAAGATAGATTGCAGAATTTTGACTCTCTGCCTCTCTTCTCCTGCTGCCTTGTTTTGTGCAATTTGTATCCTGTCATTTAAAAGGCTACAATGAATAATTTGCAAGGCAATAAACCCTCAAGTTTATTTTAGTTTCACAAAGTGAATTCTTGAAAGGACTTATTTACATAATGCATTTTTGGTTGTCTTAAGATAAAAACACAATTAAGCAGGAGATATAACTATCCTAGAAAACAGAGCAAGAGGCTTTTGAGTTGGGAGCGCAGCTATTTGCAGGAAGTCTGTGCTGGGATACATCATCAAAATTACTTGTGCTTGTGCAAGTTAAATGACTTTCTCATCTCAGATGTATTTGCAATGTAAATGTATGAGATACACATGAAAGGCGATAAACCTAAACAAGGAAGCACAGCCTTTGCTTGCCCTAGTGTGTTCTTTCATGCAGGTATAAGAAGTTTTCAAAAAAATATGCAAGAGGCGCTATGGGATCATGAGAGAAAAGCCTAGCAAAGCATGGCAATCTTGCAGAATCTTGGGGGGGGGGGAAGCAGGGGGGGGAAGCTGCCTCTTTTTCTCTGCAGATCTCAACTGCAGTGGAAAATTGAACCATAATTCTAAATGGTTAAGAAACCTTTCCTGCCTGGTATGGTTCAGTATCATTATTCCGTATGCCTTGCAGTAGCTGATACTGGAGTTATCTCAGTCCTCGTGGAGAATGGAGGTAATGAGTAACAATAATAATAATAAACAACAATAAGACTTTTCCCCTGATTTTTAGGGGGTAGATAAACCCCAAGGATTCAGTGATGCCACAGACCAAAATTAGCATTTCTGTGATCAAGAAATGTGGTAGGTTTAGGCTTTGGGATCTTGACAGCATTGTAGTGGAAGTTATGTGTAAATTGCAGTGTATACTGGCAGCTGTTGAGTTTAAATTGATAAAATTATTAAGGCAACGGAACTTAAATAGTTCAGAGCTAGTTTGTGATGGCGTGAACAGCTAAGTGTAAGGGCTGAGTAAATTGGGCTATTTCTGGAGCATATGTGCTTGCACAGCTTTTGAAGGCAGATTACTTAGTCTGCTTTGAAAAAGGTCCAGGAGCCTAAAAATAGGGAAGATATTTTTATTATTTGATGGGCAAGTTACACAACCACGATTTTTTGTTGTTGTTGTTTCTTCTATCATAAATTTGGAGGGTGTGTTGTTTGCACTATGTGGTATTCATAGTGAGGAACAGATTAAACTTTGGAGAAAAACCACAAACAAATGCCATCCTGTTTTTGCAGTCTTTTGTCCCATGACACCTCTCATCCTGATTTTCATTATTTAATATTCAGGCTCTAACCTGGTTTGGAAACGCAGCTTGTACTAACACAGGAAGTCTGAAAGTCAAAGAAGGTAGAATGTACAGGGCAACCAAGCTATCGTGTTTGCTTGATACTAAGTCCATCTTCTCTCCTTTTATGCCCACTGATATTTATTGTTTGTGTCTAATATTATGGGTATTTATGTGTATTTCAGGGTGTGTGTGTAGATACAGGCATAGTAATGCTCTTCTACCTAGGCTAGGGAAGACACAGATTGGAAAAGTGAACAGACTTTCGGCATTGTGACATGGTATTCACTGAGGCCAGTGGTTTATTTCTCTGCTTTGCAAGATTTTAAATATTTTCTTTTACTGATAGTAATACTATAGTAATATTTTGTCAGTTTTTAGCATCTTGCAGTAACCAGGACAGTCTTATATAAAAGCCTGATTGGAAGGTGGCAGCTGAAAAAGGGGGGGGGGGAAAAAGTCAAATATCTTGGTTTATTTAAATAATTGTCTGAAATAATAAATATAATAATGTTAATATGTTAATAATATATAATATCAGACATATAATAAATATCTGTCTGAAAATTATCTTTTGCTTGGGTGAGGAAATCCACCATTCTGCATTCAGGTGGCATAAAATTGCTTATCTAGGCAGGACAGTGCAGTTGAATTGCTATTTTGGTCCCTTCAGAAACAGAGTGAAATAGTATACTGAGGAGATTATGCTGTTAATCACTGAAACCACTTGAGCAGCACTAAATAAGCCATTTTAATGTAACTTCAAGGATACCTGATGTCTGGAAACCTGTCTAGAAATCTTCCGCATTCCCCTCATACAAATCACTGTGATATAAAGCAATAAATAAATAATAGTCAACTGGCCTTTTGGTTTTAGAAACACAAGCTTCATCCTGCAATTTGAAAACCATTTTGCTGTTTTTAAGAGTAGTACTTGCCTCAAGTCTGCTATGCTCCTGTCTTAACCTCACAGAAATTTTACATTTGTGTTACTGACTAACATGAACAGTTTCGACTTACGTTGCTTTGGTGTGCGAGGGGCCAGCAGGATCATTCTGCACTGGGGTGTCAGGGTTCTCCTTTCTTGTATTTAAAAGGGAAAGTCGTCAGCCCTTCAGCTGCTAGTTTTGCAGGGTTGTGGAGTGCTTCCCATCTGACGGAAGTCATGGGAGGTCACATGCAGTTCTATATGTGGGTATAAAGAAAAGCAGTTAAGACAACTTTGATCAAATGAGACAATAAATAAGGCATTGAAGCTTACTGAACTTTGCCATCCTTTTGTCTGCATGAACGTTTTAAAGGCCGGTTTGTATTTATTGCTATCTGTGTAAGTTCTCTTAATTCATCTGTGATGTGTGATAAATCATAGTCGTTGCATATATAACGGAAGGTATGCGAGGATGAACTTTATTCCACCCTCACAATTTCAAAGTCTGTGACCCAAAAACCAGGAAAGAGTTGTATTTTGCAATTTATGAGCTAATCAAAGTTTAGTAAATGTTAATTTAGTGGGTTTTAATATACATTACTTTTTTAAAAGTAGTAATAGTTTATCTGTGTTTTGGAAGGGAGTGGGGAGGAAAAGACACAACACACCAGTCAAATTCTTACCTGTAATGAATATTTGTCACCATAAAACTAAAACTTTAGTCTCTGTTTTATGATGCTGTTATGATTGTGGAATTATTTGAGCCTTCTTGATGTAAAACTTCTTTGGTTTAGTTTATCAAATTGTTCTAGATCTTGCTTCATCTTTCTAAAATTTGATTTGCCATCAGAGAAGTTTCTTTTCAGACAACAGCTGTTGCCACTCAATACCACAGTATTTCTGCCCAGGTAACCTTTGGGCTGTTGTTCAAATTAATGTTTAAATTGTCTGAAGTTTAGTGTACAGATGATCCCTTGCACTTTTGTTTTATCATGGCATATTCATATCCTTTAAATTTGTTCATGGTTAACTAAATTCTCATTTGAGATCTGCAAGCATTGAATTGAAATTGATAATGTCTTTTGGTGAGACTTTATTTTACTTGAGTATTCAGTCGGAAAGGTGATCAATACTTCTGTATTTTTACTGGACGAGGAATAAAACTATTTACGTCACCAAGTATTTTTCATTTTATCTTCCTTTACTCGCACAATAATGAATTCATCATGCATATCAGACAAGTATGTTATTTCATACTGCACAATCAATATTAATTTTAAAATGTTTCTTTTGCTGCAACTGCAGGGAGATCAATTCCTATATGACAGCCTGTTTTTGGATGTTCATATGTCTTTGTTACTGTGTTTGAGAACTCAGATGCTATCAACACCACCTGAATAAGGGGTCTTCTTATTTGAAGTAATTTCCTTAAAATACATGATGCTTTGGAAAAATTAAAAACTTGTTCCATATAGTATTTATGCATTGAAGTGCATAAGAATTAATTTCAGAAATCAAACTATTGTTAACTAATGAAGTAAAAGCAGCTGATTTTGCAGGTCAGCACCAGGGGTCAATTCATCAGTGAAAATTTGTTGGGAATTCCTTTTATTAATAATGCATCCTTTAAGTCAGTTGGTTTTGCACAGCAAGAGTTGTTTAATCAATTTTGCATGTGAAAGCAATGCTGGCAATTGGAAGATCTTGAACTGCCATTCTTCCAAGTGTTTCTTATGTGCTTTCAGCACCATGAGGAATGTTAGGATTAACTTTCATCAGTTGGAGAAGATTATTTCATTTATCTCTTTTTAGAGATGCAGCATTCTTCTTTTTTGTTGTTGTGTTATTATTATTATTATCATTATTATTACTACTACTATATTAAGAAATCCTAAGAAAAATGCTGTGCCTGTTTTTGAGGGGCTTGCCACTGAGAGAATGCTCTTTAGGAATCAAAGTTTTGGACTAAGGTGGTATTGACAGTTCTAACCATGTCTTGGCATGCTCCTTAGGATATATTTGGAGGTTTTTATACAGCTCGTAAGAAATCATAATTTCATGAGAAGTGCAGTGTCTGTGGGAATTCGCTGTGCATAGTGATCTTTCCTTATTTGCTGTCTTACGCACTTCTTAAAAATGTGCAGAATTACTGCTTGCTGGACCAGTGTCATGCATTTTACCAACTAGTTACTTGAGATGATGGCTTTGAGAAGGATTCCCAATGTCAGCGGTTCTACAGTTAACTAGTTGTGTTTACATATTGGGTAGTTTTTTCATTCACGTTGAGTGCTCCAAAGTGTTCACTGAATATGTTATGAAACCACTGGAAATAATAGGGAAAATCAAAGGCAATACTGTAGTGCCTTCTCATGAGAGACAGCATTGTGTTTGCTTGGGAAGCAATTACATTTGTTGCATTTCTTTTTTTCTTTGTGGTGTGTATAGAGTGCTTCAAAATTGCTTTATTTTTTTAAATTTTATTATGCTTGTACTTTGTCTTAGAAATATCAAGCCTTTTGGTTTATCTTAGTTTCTTTGCTGTATTCATTTAAGTATGAGAACTCCCAACTGTTGCTCTGCCTGAACTTTTAAGAAATGTAATTAAATTTCAAGAAATCACCACATTTTCACACTCTGTAGCTTTATACAGATGATTCTGTATATTGGGAAATGAAAACTATTACTGTTTGCAGGTAACTGTTAGTATTCTTACATTTTTTTCATGTAAACAACTTCTAGAATAGATTAGAATATGTCTGTATATGGGTTGAAACTTTTTTACATATTTACTGACTGTCTTATCATACTGCCTCTAATGTTTTGAGGACAATTATTAATTATTCTTCCATAAGAAAACATTTTAAAAATCTGGTTTCTGCAAGGATATTCATTACATTGATTCTGCTGAATAGCCCCTGATATTGAATTTGTACAGAGAGCTTACTAAGTTTACTCAAGGAAGTTTAATGAAATTAAACACTATCTATAAATGGTATCTCTGGATTTAGTGTAATCTATCTTTTATCTGTAATGTTAAAACATTTCTACGGCTACTTTTTGCTTCAAGCTAGGATCTGAAAAAGCTAATTGCTAACTGTGAAAGTTATACATGTAATGGTTAATTTAATATTTTTGTCTATTTGTTCATGAATTAAGCTGTCAAAGAGAAAGGGAAACAACATATGTTGCATTCATATAAAGGAAAGGAAGATATTTTATAATTACTTAGTAGAACAAAGTTAGAATACTTTGTCTTGGAGACTGCAATGGCCGGAAAGCCTTAAGCAGCCCAACCAGCTGTTTAGGAGTAACAGGCTAAGGACATCTCCCTTTGCCTCCATCCCCAAGTAAGGACATCTCTTAGAAGTCATAAATGCATTTATTGTGACAAATGGATTTGGAGCATTTAGTTAACGTTATCTTATATTTGCTTTGCAAATGTTGAGGCCAGGGAAAAAAAAAAAGTTTCTAAGCCTTCTCCATTCACCATGAAAGTTGAAACAGCCCCATGATGTATGGCTCGTAATTCTAAGCAACGGGGCAAACCAGAGGCCTGAACCACCACAATTAATAAAACTGATCTAGACAACACAAATGGAGATCATCAACACTTGGTAATCTAAATGGCCTAGCTGGCAGCTTGAAAACCCAATCACTTTACGGTGTCAAGAGATAGGTATATTCTTGCAAATGTTAGAGCAGTAGCGTGATGTGCTAGGGACACAGGCAAGGTTTATAGATGGACATGATTTCTCTTATTATATACTGCCTGTCCCTTCCCCCTGCCTCCCCCAGTGACTAGTTTACCTCCTCCATTCCTCTACTTTTATTGTCTTCTCTTCAACCATTCCGTTCCTTGTAGATACTGTATTCTCCCCCCAAATTGTATTTAGTTTTCAAAACGGCTGCTTTTGTTTCAGACCTGAAGATGACATTGTGTGTCAAAAATTTTTTCCATGTATACTAGTGGGTTCAAAACTGCCAATTATCTACATACAGATCTGGCTCAGTCTATATGCTCTATAAATATTTAATTCTCTAAATCCTATATATGCTGGAAAAGGAACTATTTCACTCAGTAATGATGCTAGATTTGAAATGGAAATCCTTGTGGAGTTCTGTAATATGTTTCTATAATGAGCACATCATAAAAGCCATATAGGTTTGATACTAAATTTTCACTTTATATCTTGTAAGAGTAGGCTTTGCTATGGATATTGCCCAAGATGCATCATATTACCAGTAAGTTCACGATCAAAACATATTGTTAATAATAAACTGTCAAAAACAACCCAAACCAAAACAAAAAACCCCAAAACCACAATGAAAGTAAAAATTTTGACCTTCTGATTACTAACTGGAAGTAATGAAGAATAATCTTCTAATGAAGTTCTATCTGTAACTTATCTCTTTGTCAGCAGTACCTGTTAATTTGTTTCCATGGTTTTCCAGATAAGTTGTTTGTCTTGCTAAATAATCTGCTTTCATGCAGAAACTGATGTCTGTTTTCTGCTGAGTAAGTCTCTCTGCAGTCATTGAAGATCCTCGGAAAGATTAAAATGAAATGTTTGTTAATAAAACAACTGGATACTGTATAAGTAGAATTGGCTAGATAGATACTATATAACTAGAACTTCTTGATGATGAAATCTAGTATTTATAAGTTAACTGAGCTTCATTAAAATTATTTTTAGTGATGAATGGGAAATTCATGTTTCATGTGTCATGTGCACACACTTTTCCAATAAAATTGCCTTTTGTGTTCCACTAAAGTAGTTACTACCTTCTCCCAATGCTTCTGTTCTGTCAAGGAAGCAATTTATGTTCTAGAAAGAAAATTAGGCATGTCCATTTTTTAAAAATACTCCTTTAAATAGGAGCAAAGGACCATCTTTCCAGTAATTTGTAACTAATCAGTAATTTGAATTTTTGAGCGGGGAAAACTTACCTAGAAAATTTTGTCATTTGATCGTACAGTAGCAATTTCAGTGTTTTATAGCATCAAATAATTCTCATCATAAACTGTTGCAGTTTATTAAGTCTCTGATATGTGCAGCTAAATAGATGGTTAACTGGCATTGTTGTAGAAGAGAACTAGTAAGAAGGGCTTGGGTTTTTTCATGTATCTTAATTCTTTTGCCAAATCCGAGTTCTGAAAATTCTATATCCCTCTTTAGAGCAACGCTTTCAGTATGTGAAGACCAAGGAAGGGGATAGATTCTCATAGCAAGTGATGTATTGCATATTTAACATGCCTGTAAATGTATGTATGTACATGTGTGCAGCTTACTTCAACAACATTTGTAAGAATATCTGTTGTCTTCAAGGTACGATATGTCTTTACATTAGTGTACGCATTTCTTATGTATTTAACCTGTACAAATTTCTGGCAGGAAAGAGAGATTAGAAAGGAGATGACTCTTTTCTTCTCATTCATGAAATACACAGGCTAGGGGGAGACTACGGAATGCTGAATTTAGTCTGTTGTTTATAAGACTTTGACTTTCCGTCTCTAGTAGACCATTGAACTTATTTTCCTTCCTTGTTCATTAATTGTAATTATCAATTAACACTGTCCTATAAAATTGTATTTTTGTTGACACTTTTTTCCCCTCCGCATACGATCAAAAATTTTTATTTTTTGAAAAATTCTTATCTTTTTTGTTAATGCTTTACTGATTTTTATTTTAATTTTGCTGGATTTTGGGAAGTGGTAACAATCCACAAAATATTTTTTCCCTGCCTCTACTAAGTCAGACTTCAAAACAGATTTGACCCTTAACTTCAGGATAAAACATATAGACTTCAGTGCTTAAAGTGACCATCAATACAAGAATATTGTATGAATTCAGAAAAATTAGGAAGGGCTACAATCTGCAGAAATCCTAGTGATTATAAGTTCCTGGTTGCATGGCTAGAGTCATGTAAATGCATACGTGTACCTTGCTGGGAACCTCAAGAGAAGAGGAGAACTTCTTTTGAAAGAGCTGGAGAATCTTCTTTCAATAATCTTAGTACTGTGAGTTTCTACTCAAAAAAACTGTAGTACTTTTTAATTATTAATTTCACATACAGAATTACAAATTAACAACCAATTTCTTCAAGATAATGGAAGATTTCCTTTTTCCAGTAGTATATTCATATGTATATCAACATTTGTGTTTTTAGCCACTGTTAAGTGTTTTCTCTGTGGAAGTTTTGCACAATAAGAAACAGACTTGCAAACATCACCTCAAGGGACAGTTCAGAAAGTCTAAAAATATCTATAAACATCTTTTAAAACTGCAAATACAGAACATTCTGTAGTCTCTTAAAGCTTGTCAAAATATCCCCTATGAACAAACTTGTTAGAGTGTAATATTTGTCTATCAGTATTCTAAACTATCAAACAATAAGTCCAAAAGTTCTGGATATGTCAAGAAAACTATGATATTGAGGAATGTAATTCACTTTGAGCCACAAAACTGGTGACACATTAAAAAACCCAAAGCGAATAAAAACTATACAGAAAGAAATTATTTCCTCCATCACAAGAGCAGAATATATTCTTCAATGTAAAAAAAGGGAGAGGAGGAAGAAAATTACTATAAATATGCTATGAAACATTTGTTTATGCTGCTGATCTTTCAGTTGGCATAAAGTCCTGGAATTGGTATGTTTCGGATATTTTGAAAAAAGCCTGGTTTTGTTTTATTGAACTTTTTAAAAAAACGTGGAAACACAGATACTATTTCAGTTTTCTAGAATAATCGTTCTTAATCATTTGCTTAGCAAAACAATTTATTAAGCAATGAAGGATAACGAACCATAAAGTTTTAATTTGCCTTTTTTAATTGAGTTGTTAATTAGTATCCCTCCACAGTTGGTAACTCCCAACTTGCTTTTTGTTGCTTCTGTATCCAAGACACTTTAAGGAACCTAATCTGTCTTAGTTATTCCAAAAAGACACTTCCATGAATCAAACCTATAGGTGATTATGTTCTAACTGTGCTGGGGCTTCTGTGAGTGCATATTAATTATGTCAGTGGTTAATGATCAGGCAAGAAGTAAGTGAATGCCAGGAATGATTGTTTAGCAGAAATAGAAGAAATATCCTGTGTTCTCTGAAATTTTAAGTCCTGCCACCTCACTCAGGGTGGAAACTCATGGTCACATTATGCTATAGGAGCATTGGCAAGGGCTTGCTTTGACATTTTTGATGTATAAAAATTGTTGAGATCTTGTTATCCATACTAATAAATATCAAAGCATCTATTTCATTTAGCTTGAAAACATTGTTCATAAATTTTATTGCTATCTTAAATTGTAATTTTTACTCCTAATTAAGAATTTAAGCTAAGAGCTCTCAATTCCTGCTCTCATGAACTTCACAGAGCTAAAAGCCCAGGTTATTGGATCATGCAAATGGTTTGGTTGAATGGAAATGCCAAAACAAGGGTTAAATATACTTGAATTGCCTGTAAAATGTGTACAGTCTGGAATTGATTGTATTATTCCCCTTGATTGCTGGGATGCGGGACTAAGCCCTCAAAGAGAGCTTATCCAGTAAGAAATTTGGATTTCTGCTTACTGTATTGATTCAAAATTTCTTTACTCAGCATAGACTCTGCTTTTTCTGTCTTGCATCACAGATCGGTTTCCTAGAGAAATAGCTGGTGTAACAGAGGATGGATGATGATGCTATCCTAATTTACTTATCTAAAATGGTACAGGTTAATTTAATAGAAAAGTATTCAGCAGCAATTTGCAGCATCTGAAATTCATTTAAATGCCTTTTGGTCTATTCAGAATACCCATGTGTTTAAACAACAACAAAAAAAAGGAACAAAGGAGCATCTGTAAATGGTAGCATGATCATTAATTAGTGAAATTTAACTAGTCGTGGATATATAGTGTAAGGAAGCAATAGTTGGTGACTGTTGCCTAAAGGGAAAATCTGAGCTAGAATTTTTATGCACTAATGTTTTTCTTTACCCAAAACCAGTTTTAATGGGAAAGATGCAGGGAGAGGTTGTAGGAAGGAATTCTCTGCAGTTCCTCAGCCTCTGAAGACCTTTCACACCCCTATCCAAACTTTCACATAATCTAAGGCAGCAGCAGATGACTAATTTACAACATCAGGTTATGGTGCCTAAGGGAACATATGCC
Source organism: Haliaeetus leucocephalus (assembly GCF_000737465.1). Lineage (NCBI taxonomy): Eukaryota > Metazoa > Chordata > Aves > Accipitriformes > Accipitridae > Haliaeetus > Haliaeetus leucocephalus. The sequence goes on from NW_010973072.1 coordinate 1,610,850, forward strand.
AAACACGAATTGATAAGACAGGCTGGTGAATTATGACAGACAGATTGATTTATATGCCAGATCTCAACTTTTTTTAATTGAAGGCATGCCTTCCTATCACTTAGATGTCAGTCACTTTACATGGGCCTAGTGCAGGAGAACGTAGGGTTTAAACCTTAAAACTATATAGGTTATAACTGTAGGGATTCTTGGTTCACATACATACACATGTACGTACAGGTGAAGAAGATACTTGGACACCTTGTAAATATGTTGGCTTTTTAAAACCTTCGGTAGCTAACCATGGCAATGGTTTTGGTATAACTTGATTTTGATTTTAAGCATGCAAGAAATAGCCTGAACTCCCTCTCTGTTTAAATGGTGATGGCTGCTCAGTGTTGTATTTTTAGATAGCTAATATAGAGAAGGTACATGTTGAGGACGTGCTGATTCACGTGTTGTATTATTTAAATCCTGGAAACAAATGAAAGAAAATCCTAGGAAACAAATTTGCTTTCTTCATTTTAATAAAAACAGAAACTTAGACATTTATACATTCCCATTTGTGGGGTAGAATATTCTTACAATTCACAGAAACATATTGCTGCTATTAGTGAATGATCATAGTATTAACTGATTTCCTGAGATGCTTTGTTATCAAGAGATTGCTTTTCTGCTCAGCGAGCTTCATCTCCTTATTTTGGCATGTCCTAACTCTTCGCATTTCCTCAATAAATTCAAAGACTCCCAGAGTCCAATCTCTCTCTCGCCCCTTTCCCCACCCAAAGGAATTATCTACACAGCTTTAATAAGCAGTATATTGCCTTAAAATGTTACTATTCCATAGAAGCAACTGATGTGATGGTCCTTGTGACAATTGGAAGGCTTGCATGCTGTTCGTTGTCACTGTAAAAGGGTGGCTGAAGATGCGAGACCCCGGTTGTGAACGAAACCACGTGTGGCTTTATCCCAATATGTTTTTGCATATTTCTTGCCCTGTGTCCTCTGGCCTGACAGCCGGGTGAGAGCTGTGGGCAGGGTATGGGAAGGTGGGGGTGGCAGGACAGAACAGAGACTGAGCCAGACAGACTCAGTGAGGATCTATACCAAATTACAAGCTAAGCATAATACAGAGTGAGGTAAAGTTAGGTACTTGGTGCACAAGAGCACCACAGGACAAAACCTACTACCCAGTGTTTATAGAAGCTTTCAGGGTACTACTTATATTCAACACTATGTCTGTCAGCCATTTGCCTCAGCGACTTTATCAACACAGCTGGAGTTCAGGTGGAAGGATAATGCAATTGAAATCCACAAAACACAGTGGAAATGCAGGCATAACCTCTTAGTCATGGTTCATGTTTTCTTATAATGTAGATGTCCATAGTGACATCTCTTGTTAGTTTTGTGGGATAAATTGAGGTAAATGTCCTAGCATTCCTTCTGCAAGACTTCCCAGGTCCTTAAAGTTTACATTATCTTAAACCTTAGGTGGTTTTAGTGGTATGAGTGCTCTCTGCACTGTACTGAAGGCAGTCTAGCAAAGGAGGCTTTTTTTTTTTTTTTTTTTTGAATCAATACTAATGAAGTATACATTACAGAAGCTACTAGGAAGTTCCCTTAGTATTCATAAATCTGTTACGAAAAGTGATTTATGAATGCAAAATTTGATTAAAACATTTATGTTCCTTTAGCTCTGAAGAAAGCATTCACGATATTGATGCAATGTAAATCAAATCTCCTTCCTAGCTGCTTAAGGTTTTTTTTTTCTTGCCACTGCTACTTCCCTTTTGTGGAAGGGAATTTGGCTGGGCTTTTTGTTCCAGAAGTGTAATGAACTATCTTGGGTTAGTGCTTGTACCTGGCATGAATATAGAGGTAGGCTATATAGTTCTTCCTCAAGAATCTTTTAATATGAAGTAACCCAGTAAGACTATTAAAAGCATAATGAAAACCTCATTCAGTTTCCTGTCAGTTTTCAGAGCTGTAAGTGGCTTCTAATTTGCACAAGATTGGAATAGCATTGAAGAATTACAGTAACTAAGTGAAACACTCATTGGTTTTGCAATTTTCTGATAGCATCCCTTGTAATTTCTTGTAATGCATTTGTAGCTAAGTACAATGACAAATGTCAAGGCTTATTGTACTAGTTTTACACACATCAGCACTAGACTAGGAGGTCTGATGTCAGCTTCTATCTTGGGAAAAGCTAGTGTGACTGCTGGATGCTTTCCCATTGCTAGTTACATTACAGAAAGAATCGTTGGGTTTAGGTGGGGGGAGAGTGGAAAAAATAATTGCTTTCCAAATGTTTTTTTTATTACTTTGTGGTGGGGTTTTTTTATTAGTTTGTAGAAATTCCAACAATAAAAAGTAAGCCTGAGAGGCCTATTAAAAATTTAGTTTGACATTAGCAAATGAATTCTGGATATCCAGTAGGTATTTCCCATGACAAACTACAGAGAGCTAGTGGTTATTAGTTAAAGCAAAACCACGTATACTTCAAAGCTAGCATTGTGTAGATTGCTTCCTTGAATTATTTTGATGAACGGTCAGGTGCAACAGACAACTACAATAATATCCTCATAATTGGTAACAAATGCTGATCTGCATTTGAGATAAATACAAATGAGTGATTCAATGAAAATACAAACCACATACAGTTTAATAAATGCTTGAAAAAGTGATTACATACAATGCAGATTATATGAAGTAAATAAAAAGAAGTCTTGCTGTTCATCTGTTACTTTCCTGCAACACACTTTGCTTATTAAAAAAAAGCTGAGGGAAGGTTAATGTGGCTGTGTAAAAAGATTTATGAACATGGATAATTGCTTGAAGCTGATTTTTCTCTGCTCTTGCAGTTGTGTTACTTGGATGGAAGCAACTATATTGATTTTAGTAGTTGAAAAAAAATAAAGGGAAAAGAAAAAATAATTCCCTTTCTTTTTTGTAAACCTGTAATAACTTTAGAGTTATATGTTTAGAGACTGGCCAGAGAGAAGCCTTAATTAAAACAATATTTAGTAGATTCGACCTGATTTGGTTAGTCAACACTGTTCTGAATGACAAGTAACTGAAAAAAGTACCTTCTGCAAATATGTACTTGTCAGAGTATCAACAATATTCATAGACCCTGAACTTGTCCTACTGCTGTTGCTGTTTATTCTCCCCTGGGCCTGTTTCTTGCCGAATACTCATATAGCCTCTCTCTGTTGTTTTCTACCATTTTTAATATGCCACTTCAGAAGTTACTGAGAATGTCCTTATGTCATTCATTTTCCTCGTTCATGTTATCTCCCAGTTTTGCTCATCATCCCCCTCTTAAGAACTATATGAAGGTTAGTAGGCTCGCATTTATAACTAATAAGATTAATAGATTCATTTTGATTTTGATAGTTGAGTTGCCTGCATGTGTGATGTAATTCATGTGTGACAGGTAGCACAGTTTGTTGCTGTGTACATAGCTTATATGCGATATATTTCCTCTGAGAAGAAAGTTTCACCTGTTAAATAGAAAAGCAAGCAGTATTGCTGTTTTCTCAGCTAAGGTCTGGCTAGTAAAAATTACAGAAAATGCTATTTTTTTTACTTAAATTGGGTATTATTCATCATTGTGAAACAACAAATCTCTTAAGAGGAGAAAAGAAAAAAGAAAGGAATTTTTATGTGACCTTTAGAAACATGTCAAATCTCACTCTCCAGCATTCTTGCTGCTTGAGGAAAAAAGCCTTATCTTTTTAGTGATTCTTCTCCAAAGTAGTGAGTAAAAAATTATAAGACCATTTCAATACTGTCTGGTCAGAATTTTTTTCTGATCTATACTTCAGAGAATTCGAATAGTACAATGGGTTAGAATGTCTGGTTTCTGTTAGACCTATTGATACAGCTAAAGAGCATTAATTTTGAATTTCATGAAAAAAGGGTTTTAGTTAGCTATACAATTCATTCAATCATTTACCAACAAAATTAGAAGATAAGAACCAGAAGGATTTTTTTTCTGATGCCTTTCTTTTGGGAAAGCTCTGTTTCGGAGTATTTTGCTTGTGAGCAATATGCTTCTGTAACAATGGTTTAATTTTTCTGTACCAGAGAATGAATGTAACTTCTGAACTAGACAGGTTGCATGTAATTGCATGTAATTTCATATTTTTATTCTTTTTAAAACTACTTAAAATATTTGTAGAATTTGCAATATATTGTGCATCATACAAATACAGGGTTACAGAAATTAGGTCTAAAAAATATTGTGATGCATCTGAATTGGTTTTAGATAGTAAAGTGTAGTATGGAAAGGAGCTCGGAACAAGTTTAGAAGTCACATTGTGAATTTTGCAAGACATGCTGAAACGTGTCGTGATTAGAGAAATGTTTATTCTGACCACAGTTGTTCTCTTTTAACCTCTGAAACACGTTGGTATAGATCTTCATCAGTCAGGGTCATTTTGCCTATTTTTTCAATACAAGAACAAAGCAAAAGGTATGTGTTTAGGTAATTACTAGATGCATTTAAAAAGAATCCTTGGAAAAAAGCTTGTACTTTTTTAGTTTTCTAGCTAATAGAAAAAAATTGAAGCTCTCATCATGTTGCAGAAAGGAAAACAGAAATTGAAACAAAGCCATTTATGTCATCATAGATAGATCTCACTAGCTAGTAAAATTAGCTGCTTATGTGATTCTTGGTGAAACAATGCCCATCTTAATCAGATTTGATGTCAATAAGGCATGCATGTTTCTTCAATGCCATTTGCAATGAGCAGATTTTAAATTTAAAAATAAAATACAAAGGAATTGATAGTTCTTTGTTTCAACCACAATCAGTATGGAGGTATAATTAAATGAATACATTTAGTATTTTGGTAAGCCAGTACTCCAAAGTATGAGGAAAAATGTTATTGCAGGTTAAGAAGTCATTGGACTTCAGTTTGGGTTTTGAAACAATTGTGTTGTTGATAAAAGTGCCTAAGGCTGGACACACCTGCAGTATTTGGGCTTTGAAGATCCCATATAGACTGACAGTAATACACTAGAATTGAGCTTTTGGCTGAAATGCTGAGATTGCTGCCCTGTCAGCCAGGCCCTGCAGGTGGTACATGTCCCAGCCTAGGTACTCTGTGGGTTTTCAAAAATAATTTGGTGAAGAGTCCCAACACTCTCCCTCCGTGTTCTCGGTGTCAGAAGTTCTCCTCTTGACACAGTGAAATGGGCACAGTAGCAACTTAACTTAACCTCCCACTACCTGCCCAGTAGGTTTTGTCAAATGAAAAGTTAGTAAGCCACAAACTCTCTACAGTTTTATGTCTGTTGTGTTTCCAAGGGTGCTAGCTCTGTTACTGATGGTTGCTGTCTGGATTGAGGTGATTTTTCATTTCCTGCTGATCTGATTTGCACTTGAATAAGCACAATGGCTGATTTAAATGTGAAGACCATGTGGACAGCAGGAAAGGCAGCAAGTGATGCCAGGGCAAGGAACAGGGGAGATGATATAAACAGAGGGGAGATTGTTGATAGATGGTTCCCACCTCAATCAGACAGTAAAGGAGTTGTGCAAGTTGGGGATTGGAGAAAACATGCTGAGTGATGACAAACTGTCTCCTTGGCTAGCTTTCTTAGGTCAAAACTGCAGTGCTGCTTAAAAAAGCTTAAATCCTTTGTTTACATAGCATATGGAGTTTTTTTTTATTAGCATTGAACCACGCTTTATGTAACCTTACTGAAAATAACTGATCCAGAAACGAAATGGCTCTTTACTTCTTCAGTAGTGTTGCTTCATGTTATACGTTCCTTGAGACTCCTTTTTCAATGTATGAAAAAGGAAGTGCAAGTTACTGTTAACTGAAACTTTGATACATGTTCCATGGTATCATAGAGTTTAAATACTTTAAAAAAAAAAAAAAATTTGCTGCAGTATTAGAGTTTGATAATGTAATCAGCTTTTAGTAATTTTTTTCCTGCTCAGTGATTCACATGCCATGAATTTTTTTCATTAAACCACTCCAAGGGTCACCAAATAGAGAATATAAAGGACCCCAGATACCTCTTCAGCATAATCAGTTCACTTCGAATTGGCTGCTGGCCATAATTTTACTATGTAGATTGTTTAAATGGACCACTGGATTTTTTTATCATCTATTGTTTTAGAAAATTAATAAAACAGGAACAAATATTTAGTTGATGCATGGGGCATAATTCTTTAAGATGATGCTACTGTAGTTTCAGGTCTCATCACTTTGTCATGAATTTGAGGGAGTGTGCAGTAATAGTGAGCTTGCATAAATTAAGCATTTTAGACTGCTATAGCATGCATATAATAAATTTTGCATGCTCACTAGTTTTGGTAATATCAGTATGGCACAATACAGTCCACAGGGGTGGACATAAGTCCCAATCTGAGAGAGAGGGAGGCTGGTCAAGCATCTGTCTTATTGCTGCTATGGAATATACTGCAAAACCTTGGCAGTGCTAGTGCAGGTGCTAAAGCCCATAGGCATATTTGGTCTAATTAATTAGAATTTTTGAAGAGCTGTAGTATGAGGGTATGTTTGCAGATTCTCTGGTCTTCCATTTTATTTCTGACTACAGCTGCTGTTTGCAGCCACAGAGATACTGGGCAAAGTACAGAGTTTTACGCTTCTTTCTTTCTTCAGATCCTGCAATTTAGATAAGGGCTTAAATTTTTGGTTTGGGGTTTTAGGAGCTGGGTGGAAAGCTATTTAGTAAAATGAATGAGAAGCTTTAATCTAGTTGACTGAATATCAGCCCACTAATGAACTACTGTTGTGAAATATGTATAGCCATTACTTTGGTGTCTAAATTATCCTCACTTTAAAGTCTTATTTAAATTCTTAATAACCTTTATTAGATAGAGGATTCCACCCAGAAGCTTTCAACCTCCATCAAATCTGATAAAATCATGTGCCATCTTAGAAGTGAGAATTACAATGTAGTATAATATTGTCTAAGCTAGGATAATGGAATAAATTAATTAATAGAGGTTTTGATAATTAATTTGTAACAAAAATAATCTGAAAGCTGATTTGTAAATTTTTTTTTTATTGGCTGTAGTTTTCTTCCTCATAATGTACCTAGAGAAGTATTGAGTGGCCACTGAAATTCCCAGAGGAGTGTTTGTTTCAAGGTGAATCAGGAATGCTGCCATAATTCAGGAGACAGCTTTTGCCATAAGGTGAAATTCAGATCAGCTCAAGTTTAGGTCAAAATTTAGAGGCCTCTCTGGAGTGTTTATGTTTCTAAGTATTGTCCAGATAACTTTGTGGAAGAAATTCCTCCCTGTAGCTGGTCATGAATCTAGTTACATTAGAAACATTACTACAGGAACTTGGCTGAAAATTACCATGTAATGTGTGCCATTTATGGCTTTTTTCTTTTAAATTGCATCTACTGGAGGAACAACATAATCCATGTGGTCTTAAACACCCATAACTAACCAGATCGTATTTTTATGATAGAAAACGAAACTTCTCCTTCAGAGTATCTACCTGCAAGAGGCACTGTGCATAGATTCTCTAGATAGTTTTCTATGTAGATAGTTTCAAACCCTACAATTCAAAGAAAACAAAGCCTTTCTTAGAAAATAGGTGGAGAATTCTGGTTTTAAGAAGCTAATATGAAAAGTAAATGTGAAATAGTTTAGTTTTCATAATGCGTTTGCTCTTTTATCTAGCGTCTTGTTGAGACCTCTGCTGACTCTTCAGGTTTTGATTCTGACCTCTGATGTTTACTGACATCATATCCATCCAACGAAGTACCCTCTTGGTGATCCATTTTATAGTTCCTCAGTTGCTTAATACCCACGGCATTTAAAGCATATGAAAGCATGAGATTCAAAATTGGAGATTTAATGGGCAGGAGTGTGAGTTATCCCCTCCTTGGAGGAAGGTTATAATCAGAGGAAAAGAGGCAGCTTCCACAACTAAGGAATTTTGAGTCTTTCTGAAAATGAATCTCTACTTCCTGCACTGCAGGGAGAAATGGGAAATTGTAGCTTATATTTGTGTGAGGTGGGCTTCTTTTTGTTGGCTGTCTTCAACCTGCTCCTTCGCCTGTGTTACAGTGGAATCAGTTAATGTTAAAATTTTACTGGAGTTCTAGGATAGAGTGTGTTTGTGTTGCAAACATGATTACTTTGTAGCTGTACGCTAAGTAGCCAGATGCATGGTTTTCCTTTGGGAGTTGTCAAAAGTATGTGACATACTGACTTAGAAAGTGTATTTCTCATTAGCACAATGGAGCAGAGCAGTTTGAAAGGTTAAAACAGTGAAGTCTGTATACAACATGCCTGACCAAAAGCTTAGACAGTATTGTGGAAGAAGGGCTAACAAGCATAAGACTGAAGGTAAATCTTTAAATTTAATGACAACTGTAGTTTTTAAGTATTTGGGATTTTCTTTATCTTGAACCTGTTGGCTTGCCTTGGTTCTTTCATGTAAAAGCTATCCAGAGCTGATTTAACTCTTAATTATCCTTCAGCAAACAATAAAAAAGCGGAAAGACTTGCTGTATGTTAAGTCATACAGTAATAGTTACATCTCCTGTGTTTTTCAGAAGGAAGTAAGTCTCTAAAGTGCTTCTAACTTGCATTTATTTCCTCCTGGTTTTCTCTATTTCTGTCTATGTGCCTTAAAATATTAGTCAAGCATAAAAAGCTTTATTTGAAAATTCTAGAAGATGCCTAAATGGAACTGATATTCACTGGGTAGCATGGACACAGTAAGCCTTGCTGTTGCAGTACTGGTGGAGCTATGCTCTTGGGAAATGTATTTGTAGAGCAGCTGTGTTGCAGGCTAAAGATGCTAGATATTTATGGATGCTGAAGGTCATAGCATGTTCTGTGAAAATGCTGGGATTTGGATTTCATGAACTAAGTGTTGGGCTGCAGTTTGCACCTCCTTCCATTGTGAAATGGTCTGTTAAATGATCCAGAAAAGAAATTTACAGTGGCTCTGTTTTGCTTTACTATGAGGAACAATTCAGTAGTCTGCCATCCCTGAGACAGGGTGATCTGCAGGTTCTGTAGGTTAAATGTCCATGTTTCTCATGAGAAATCTGATGAGACTGCTTTCTCTAGGGTTCAGCAAGTGGTAAATAATCACATATGTTCAAAACCTATGCAGAGCTTAAAATAATTTTTATGCATGCTGTTGAACTTTATACACGTTAATGAAGTTGCTGTTCATAGTGGTTGTGTTTATCAAGTTATTTGGTCTATTAAAAATAGTATTAAAATGGAGGAAAACTATGGTTTTTAATTCCTTGCTGAAAATGGAAAATGGCATTCTTAAATTACTAGAATCTCTTTTTGCCATCAGACACTTACAAAGTCTGTGGTGTAACCTTTCAAATTATACAAACCCTCTTTGCAGTTTTGCGAAGTGCAAAAAAACGACAATTGTGCCCTCTGCTGGAACTGATTTTTAACTCGCTGTCCTCTGGTGGGTTTTTGGAGGAAAAAAATGCTGTAAGAGGAGGAATTGGAATAGCATGACATAGTACAAGAGAATAATTAATTAAGCCTGCTTAACTTTAACTGGAAAACAAATAGTAATTTATAGTATTAGGATATCTTCAATAAACAGATATATTGAAAGGTTCTTATATTGATCTTTTTTGTGCCCTTAATTGGCAATTCGCATGTTATTGGGAAGGGGGAGGTCATTAATTTTTTTTTTTAACAACATGTTAAGGGTGTGAATTGCTTAGAAGGGTAAAATTTTAGTAGGACAAGTAGGAGCAAATTCCAATTAGATAATGTCCAAGCTGATTTTACTTTTGTGGAAATAAATATGTCTAATTTTGTTTGTTAAGCACTGTGGCAGTTCTATCTCTTGTAGTATATTATAAATTTGTTGTCACATTTTTCCTGCATTTCCTTATGGTGGCTGGAAAAGTGTATGCTATTGTATTAATGTCTCTATTCTGTAGTTATGATACAATACCTAATGGTACTTAGATGTGGTATTTCTTCATCACTCTTAAGATTTAGAACAAATTGGGCCAAACAGAAATCCACTGGGATTTGAATTAGATCCAATTTACTTTATTAATTTTTTTTTCTTTGGAAAAGGACAAAAGTCAGTTTCCTAAGGCTTAATTATTGTTCCTTAACATGTACATGATATTTCTTATTTTCTATATTAAGGAATTCTTCATTAATGCTTTAAAATGTATCTGTATTTATAGATTATCCAATATGTGTGAATATATTTATGTGTGTGTGTCTGTATTCTTATTCCCCACCCTCCACCCCCCAGTATTCTTGGTAAGATACACATTTAGAAGTACTCAGAAAAATTTGCTTTAACGATTTGTGTGCCTTTTTAATGTGAATGAGTTACTTTTCAATTACTTTTCAGTAATTCCAAAACAGCATTCAAAATTGATTGCATATGTTGTAATCATACAGGTAGATATTTTAAGACAGAATTTAGCACCAAGAATAAGCTTTGTTAATTTGAAGGAAAAACAAATACATGTATGTTATTACATATCATTATGTCATCGTTAATTAGGACATGTACTTAAAGTGGTAGGATATAAAGCAGACTAAAAGCACAGGTAAAGCAGCTCTACTTTTCAAAGTATGTTTTTATTAAAGGAGTGTTTGATTTTCTCTATAGAGCCATTCAAGTTTAAGTATTTATTTATTTGTGAAGCAAACTACTGCTTTTCTTTTTTCTTTTCTTTTCTTTTTTTCCTTACTTTCTGGTTTCTGTTTTTCCTAAGTTAGTATAAAATGTTCTAAACACATGAAAAAAAATCTGAGAAGTCATGTACTATCTTGTCTTACCAGTTGGTCTGTCAGGTCTCTTCACTACATTTACAACTGTCCTACAGTTACCATTCACTACTTTTGCATTATTTAGGCTGGCTGTGTCCAAGTGGTATTTCAGTCCTTTTCAGGGGAGGAAAAAAAACAAAAGAAAAGGCTGAGACCTCTGTCTTAAGTATACTTATTTGCACAATGTTCTTTAAACATGGTAACATTTGGAGTAAGAGGCAGCTTACACCTGTGAAAAAGCTTGGTAACTATTGCTCACTAACTTCAGCACAGAAAACCACTATAACTTGGGGCAGGTTTTGCAAAAGAGATGTCTTGGAATGCAGTTGTAGATGAGTGTCATCCCATGCCCACGTGCAAGGTAATGGTCATTGGAAGTGTCCTTTCATCATGGGGCAAGATTTTATTTATTTTTACAGTTTTTACTCATGTAATTTGCCCATAGCAGTGCTTCTAAACCCAGTGTAAGTTTTATGTACAGGTAGCAAAGAAGTCAGTAGAGCGAGTGCAGTTGTACTCAAGGCGCGCTGTCGTCGATCGCACGTTACTAAAGAACACTTTATATTCAGAGCAATAATGCACTTACGTGTGCATTGTTGTAAAAGGTCTCAATTTTAACAACATTCTTCAGTTTACTTTTCCTGAGATGGAGAATTGTCGTAAAGCTTGGTAGAATAGCCACATCTCATTTCTACTGTTATATTTTTAAATGGTTGAAATAACTGGGTGTATAGCTTTTCTTTATCAAAACCTTCCAATGTATCAGTGAAACAAAGATACTTTAAGAAACACCTCACAAACTCAGTTCAAGGAAAGGGATTTACACGCTTTTTATAGTGGGATTAGTCTGACAGAAGGAAGTATGAATTTAAACTGCACCTACTGGATGGCAGTGACCGAGCCGACGGTGGCGGGTTGGCCTTGGCACAACCAGCCCAGCGCCCGCCGCGCCGCTCCTGCCCCCGAGCGCGGGTCCTGCCGGGGCTGCCGGGCGGGCGTCGGCTCTGGGGCCTGGGCCCCCTCCTCCGCCGGGGCGTCCCCTCTGCTGGCTCTCGCACTCCTTAGTCCCTCCTCCTCTCTCCATGCGGTGGGTTTTGCCCTCTCTTACATACCTTCTCCCTATGTTCTACATATGTTCTCCTCTCTTACATGCGTTCTCCGCGGGTGCCACCCGCCGGGCTGAGGGGTTCGGCTGTGCCCTGCGCTGGAACCGGCCGGAACCGGCTGGAACCGGCTGTGTCCGGCACGGGGCAGCCCCGGCCTCTCCTCACAGAGGGCCCTGCAGCCCCGCCGCCAGCGCCTGGGCACGGACACTCAGTACCGTGACGGACAGTAAAACTAGCTAGGTTTTTTTCAATTCTTTCTTCTATAAAACCTTTTTGGATTCTCTTTAGTTATTACATAGAAATATATAAAAAAGAAAATGAAGGAATGTAAACGAACAGGGGTCAGTCTTCACAAACAGTGGGATGAAAATTATTCAGTAAAGCAACTAGCCGTTCAGGGGAGCACAACTGATTTATACATATGGGTTACACTTTAAAGGCTTAATTTTGAGCACTCACCTTTTTCAGTGATGCGCAGAGCACTTGTGAATTCCCAGTACTTGTGACAGCAGTGTGTACATGTATCCCCTCTTTTTAATGGTTTTGAGAATGGCAGGCCAACTTAAACTCCATCGGTAATCATGGTTTAATTCTTACGTGTACTCTGTGCTGCTCTATTTTATTGCTGAAGTTATTTTTGTGAGAAATCCATGCCTATTCTCCTTTTGCTATTCCCCCCCCCCCCCCCCCCTCCTCTGCGCCCCA
>NW_010973072.1:1623447-1623752 GCF_000737465.1 Haliaeetus leucocephalus
CCCCCCCCCCCCCCCCCCCCCCAGCTGTTGGGACTGCAGACTCAGCCAGGGAGCTGAAAATCCTTTTATTCCTCAGTAGCAATAAAAGTTCAACACATCAAATTATCTCCCCATTTATTACTGTGCCACCTCATCAAAAGGCTACTGCAGGAAAATTTGTGAGAAATGATATATCCTGCAGATAAAACTGAGCCAAGCCATAACCAAGGGTCTCTTAAAATAAAAAATGTTACTCTCAGCTGGGTCTGTTCTGTCCTCTGTTTTGTCCTGTTGCTCCCCTCCCCCCCCCCCCCCCCCCCCCCCCC